>NW_020953439.1:41905-83426 GCF_900497805.2 Vombatus ursinus | reverse complement strand
AGTCATTCAGGCAGAGTAAGAGGTGAGTTGTTCTTACCTTCCCTTATCAGCCCCAGAAAGCCCAGAATATATCACCCCAGGAGAAACACTGGAACAACTGAACCAGAAGAAAGATTGGGTGCAGCAGTCCAGTGGCCCAGGAAGCTTGAGGCATTAATGGGAAGGGCCCCTCTTGCCTTGGGGGAAGAGAAGCAGTACAGAATGGGAGGAATCCCAGCAAGCTAGCAGACAGGCACACCTTAGCATACCAGGAGGAGATCCTGAAGCCCAGGTGGTGGAGTAGGCAAACACCAACACCTGGACCCCTGAGTGCCTCACCGAGGTTGGGGGAACTGGTGGAAACCAGCTTGGAAAACCACCAGGTGCCTGGGCATTCTACAGCAACTGGCTCTCCCAGTTCTTCAGGAAAACTAAAGGAAGCAGTACTCCAAGGGGCCCCAGGTGAATAAACACCCTACAACATCCATCTGAAAGGAGCTGAAGAAAGCAAAACGAAGGAAGGCCCAGGTGAGCAGGAAATCTCCAGGAACCACACTACCCAATCCTACCCCTAGAGTACCAGTGTTGCTGATTCCAGCCCAACACCAGGTAAGCTGCCAGAACCCTACAGTCTCCAACTGCCAACACTGGAGGCCCCAGCCCACAAAACCAGTGACCAGGACCTAGGTTCCCAACACAAGAAGCTTGGGTCAATGCCATCTGCTCCCCAGCAGGAGAGCTCAATCCTTTAAAGGCCAGGAAATAAGCAAATACCATGAGCAAAAAGAAACATAACATAAATTCATATTATGGGAAGAGTGAAGATCAAAGCAGAAATTCTGAAGAGTATAACACTGGTCTGAACTAGTCTGAATGGAAGATGAACTGGTCTGAATCCCAAAAAAATCTTCTTAGAAGAACTCAAGAAGGATTTTAAAAGTCAAATGAGAGAGGTAGAAGAAAAAATGGGTATGCAAGAGAGAGTAAATACCTTGGAAAAAGAAGGACAACAATTAACTGTAGAAAATAAGTCCTTAAAAAATACAATTAGCCAACTGGAAAAAAAGTACACTGAAGAAAACAAGTCCACAAAAAATACAATTGGCCGAATGGGGAAGGAGATACAAAATCTAATAGAAGAAAACAATTTGTTAAAAATTAGAATTGGGCAAATGGAAGCTAATGACTCTATGAGAGAGCAAGAATCAGTCAAACAGAAACAAAAGAATGAAAAAAAAATAGATGAACATGTAAAATATCACATTGGTAAAACAACTGACCTGGAAAATGGATCCAAGAGAGACAATTTAAAAATTATTGGTCTACCTGAAAATCATGATGAAAAAAAGAGCCTGGACAGTATCTTTCAGGAAATCATCAAGGAAAACTGCCTTGAGGTCCTAGAACCAGAGGATAAAATAGCCATAGAAAGAATCCACCAATCACCTCCTGAAAGAGATCCCAAATTGAAAACACCAAGGAATATAGTAGCTAAATTCCAAAATTACCAGGTAAGAGAGAAAATACTGCAAGCAGTCAGAAAGAAACAATTTAAACATCATGGAATCACAGTCAGGATTACACAGGACCTTGCAGCTTCTCCATTAAAAGACCGTAGGGTGTGGAATATATTCCATAAAGCAAAGGAGCTTGGATTACAACCAAGGATCAACTACCCAGAGAAAATGAGCATGATCTTTGAGGGGAGGAGATGGATATTCAATGAAATAGGGACTTCCAAACCTTCCTGATAAAAAAACCAGAGCTCAACAGAAAATTTGATCTTCAAATACAAGACTCAAGAGAGACATAAAAAGGTAAATGAGACAGAAAGAAATAACATGCTATTAATAAGGGGAAACTGTTTACATCCCTACAAGGGAAGATGACACTTGTAACTCTTGAGAACTGTATTGTTATTACACCATGTTAAAAGGGTATACATAAAGGGGGTGGGTATAAATTGACTTAGATGTAATAATGAAAAAAATCTAATCAAGTGGGTTAAATGGATCCAAGTAAGTGAATTAATCTAACTAAGATTACTGAGTATAATGTACTGAGAGAAAAGGAAAGGAGGAATCGACAAGGGTAAATTACAATAACAGGAAAAGGCACAAAAACCTATTAAAGCAGAGGGAAGGAAGGGAGGGGGATGAGCATTGTTTGAACCTTACTCTCATCAGATTTGGCTTAAGAAGGGAGTAACATAATCAGTTAGGTATAGAGATCTAACATGCCCTATAGGCAGTAGGAGGGAAAAGGGTAAAGAAAAGGGAGGGGGCTAATAGAAGGCAGGTGGGACGAAGGGAGGTGGGACTGAGGGAGGTAGTAGTCAAAAGGAAAACATTAGTGAGGAGGGAAAAGGAGAAAGAAAAGCATAAATGGGGGTGGGGATGGATAGAGAGAAAGACACAGATAGTAATCATAATTATGAATGTGATAAATGAATGTAATGGAATACTATTGTGCTATAAGAAATGATGAACAGGAAGACTTCAGATAAACCTGGAAAGACTTGTATGGTTTGATGCTGAGTGAAGTGAGCAGAACCAGGAGAATATTTTACACAGTAACAGCCACATTGAGTGATGACTGACTTTGATAGACTTAACCCCTCTCAGCAATACAAGGATCTAAGACATCTCCAAAGGTCTCATGATGAAAAATGCTATCCACATCCAAAGAAAGAACTACGGAGTTTGAGTGCAGATCGAAGCATACTATTTGTTATTTTTTTCTTCTGTTGTGTTTTGTTTCCTTTTTCTGGTGGTTCCTCCTATTAGTTCTAATTCTTACTTACAGCATCACTAATGTGAAAATGTTTAATAGGAATGTATATGTATAGCTTATATTAGATTGTACGCTGTCTTGGGGAGGGAGGTGGGGAGAGAACGGGAGAAATATTTAAAACCCAAAAGCTTATGGAAGTGATTATTGATAATTCAAAATAAATTAATAAAACATTTTTAAAAAAAAGACAATAGGTAGGTTGGTCCATGGAAAGCTATGGTTCATGGATTAACAAAGAGTCAGACATTACTGAACAAGGAACAACAAGAGTTGATAAGTCAATACGTTTGATTTTTTTTTTGCGGTTCTTTTAGAAAAAACTGTATGGTACGGTTCTGTGTGTGTGTGTATATATAAATATATGTGTGTGTGTGTGTATATGTGTGTGTGTTTGTGTATATGTGTGTGTGTATATATATATGTATATGTATATATGTGTATATATATGCTTATGTAGATATATACACACATATACATATATGTGTGTGTGTATGTGTTGTGTATATATATATAAAATGTTGGCCTTCTCTGATAGGGGGTTGGGAAGGAAGAAGGGAGACAACTCAGAATTCAAAATGTAAAAAAGCAAAAATAAAGAGAAAAAAATAAAAAGCATGAAAAATGGCATTTTTCCTCCTTTCATACCAATAAGAAGCTTCCGCTATCTTTTCCTGTAAGAACTATAGTTACCAGCATATCCAGTTTTCCAGCAGGAGATTCTCAAACACAGATTTCAAACCTGTAGAACATCCCAACAAACAAATTCCCTGAACTTAGTCCTTTCTTTGCACCCTACTTCCTAATCTAAGACTTAGATCTGGACTAAAGTTAGAGACTTTCCATTAATTTGTGGTAATTATTTTATGTACCTCCCAGTTTCATTCTCTGAAACTTAGGCTGAAAATCAGGTCAGTGTTTTGTTTTGTTTTATTTTGTTTTGTTTTTTCCCCTGCTAATTTTCAAATATTGCTGTTGTATTTGGATTTCCCAAGTCTTGTAACTTCTCTCACCTACATAAATAGTTGGAAAATATGGTGAGACTTTAATCAGCTTAGACTCTTTAAGGGACCCTTTTTAAACAGGCACAGCCAATCAAAATCTGAAAAAAAGGGCTTTACCTCAATTCTGACATTTTCTCTTCTCTGTATATGGTTGAGTTCTCCAGTGAAGGTGGGGGATAGGAAAGCTTGAAGAGCAGAGGTTCCTTCATTTTTCTTTATGTATCCTCAATGCCTACCAAAATGCCTCATATATAGTACATATTAGGCATCCAATAATTTTTTTTTTGTTGTTGTTGCTGTTTTTTTAATGAATTAGTATAAGGTACTTTTGTTATTTCTGTTACTAATCATTGAATAATCTAACTAGGACATTCTCATTTTGGGAACTGAGGTTCTGTAAAAGAAGAAGAAAGAAAAAGAGGAGGAGCAGAAAAAGGAGGATGAGGAAGAGGAGGAAGAGGAGGAGAAGATGATGATGATGGCAATGATGCTGATGATGACAATGATGGTGATGATGATTGTGTCCCAGATGCAAATACCCATTAGGCTTGGTTAGAGCAGTATATAAGGAAAACCATTAAATAGATTGATTTAAGTCGTTTGATACATAACATATTTTAAAAATTAAAAAACAAAGCAGAGAATGGTACATATGCTTTAAGCTGATTTACTTTAAAATAAGTAAAGGCATGAAGTTAAAGTCCTGTGAATTTCTCTGAGTATTTACCACTTACTGTCTATAATTAATATATGGAAATTGATTCCATAAAGCTATTAAACCATATTCAAATGAATTCATGAGACAAATGAGGTTCATATGTTAACTGAAAGACGCAAAAACAAAAGAAAGAAACTAGTTAGGATAAATCTTTATGACTTATTAAACCAAATACCTCCCCCTCCTACCAGCAGTTCCTTTAATCTGAAAGTCTTAATTAATAATACATTTCCTCCTCGATAGTATGTTTAAGGTTTGATAATCATTTCAAGTCAATAATGTGGAAGAAAAAAAACCTGAGAAATTGTGAAAAAAAAAACAGAACAGAAAGGGGTTAATGATCTCTCCTAGGGAACAGCAGAACTGCTCAATTCATTTTGCTTTCTTAACAGAGTTCTGGGTTAAGCAATAAAGAAGGAAATTTAGCCTGAAATGTTAAGTACTTTAAATTTAACTGCAAAGGACAGTGTTCCGTCTTGTAGGTTATAGACTGTGGCAGATCTCAAAGCTCTTGAGTCCCACTGACTTAGCAAAAGAAGCAGTAAAAGGGAGTGTCTGCATGTGTATTTCCCATCCCCCACCTACCTCCTCCCAAGTCCTTAAAAATGCTGCAAACTCCTTTAGCAATCCATATTAGAGGTCTGTTTGATCTATGTCTACTTTCATCTTCAGTGAAATTCAAACTACTGTAGCCATCAGAAAAAGACTGGATCAAAAAGAATAAGGTTTAGCACAACTTCTAGCAACATACTGAAAGAGTCTGTGTGTCCAATATAGAGGCAGAGAAGAAAACAAACAAAAGATTCTAAATTAGCATTTTTGTACATGCATAATTTGGGTTGAGTAGGTTTTCAAAATATGTTGGAATCTTTACAGAATTCTGTCTTTGGGGTTATCACTAGGAGACTATCCTATATGTGAAACTGTTTTATAATGAGATGTTTGGGGCAAATAAACACACTTGAAGGGAATTGAGTATAGGCCTACTTGGTGCTAGGGGGTGCTCATAATGACTGAAGTCAAGGTACTTTTATGTTTTTCGAAATTTCCATAGATGAGGGAATTTATGCCCAAAGTTCTTTTTTTTTTTATCAAGAAAATAACAGGTCGTTTTTTCTCTGCCTTTTACATGCTATCTTCTATTGGGGTAAAACAGGAAAAAAAGAAGAACAAAGATAGAAAATTAAGGCCATTATAATAAATTTGCAGAGTCAAGAAACAAATCTGTGTATCAGCTGTGTGAAAAATGTATGTCTCATGCTGTATCTTGAGTCTTCCCCCTCTTTGACAGGGAGTGGCATGCTTCATCAGAGGTCCTCTTGAATTGTATTTGATCTTTGGATTGATCAGAGTTCTTAAATCTTTCAAAGTTGTTTGTGTTTTCAATGTTGTTGATGTATGAATTATTCTCTTTCTTTTTCTTTTTTTTTTGGTGAGACAATTGGGGTTAAGTGACTTGCCCAGGGTCACACAGCTAGTGAGTGTTATGTGTCTGAGGCCAAATTTGAACTCAGGTCTTCCTGACTTCAGGGCAGGTGCTCTGTTGGCTGTGCCACCTAGCTGCCCCAATTATTCTCTTTCTTATCACTCTGTGTCAGTGCATACAAATCTTCTCAAGTCTCTCTGAAATTATCCATTTTATCATGTTTGGTCACAATACAATCCTATACTATTCGTAATTTATTCATATTTTATACTGATGTATTAAAATTATTTGGAGGGCTATAGTGATTCCTTTAAATCTTTAGGAGTTTAGTGAATGTTAAATAAACAATCTAAATTAATTTGTAGGTCTGCCTGAGGGCAAACTTAACTGTCATCAAATTCAACCAATTTACGGCTCTAAAATTCTGTGATCCTGTTGTAACATTGACTTACCTGGTCCCCTAATACATGGTTTGGAGACCATGTATGCTATATTTTATTCCTCCCCAGAGGTTTCTGATACCCTTAAAAGGTTGGGAGCATCTTTCTGCAAAGAGACAGACTTCAGTTCCCACCCATGGTATTCCCTCAAGTGTTACTGCATCTCCTGCTTATCAGTTCCATTTAACAGTCAGATTAGCATCCGCAAAGGAATACTTACTCCAAAAGGTAAAATTACAGATATACAAACTTCCCTTCCCAATATATGGGAGAAATCACTCCCCTCCTCCATCACTTCAGTCACTGAAGAGCAGGAGTGTACTAGGTTCATAGCTTAGTTTGACTGTTATAAATCACAGTCCCAAATTACAAGCACAAAATTCTCTTTGAGCTGAAGTCCCAGAGCACCCTGACTTCTCTGGGATTCCCTGCTGGTCTGACTGGCTACCATCCTGCTTGCAATTGGCTCAAACTCCCAGTCCAGTAAAGATTACTAAATGCATCTAAAACTGACACAGAATAGAAACAAACACCCCAGGACTATTTTGATGAGCCTGGATAAAAGGCATGGAGATAAGATGAAGGAAATTCTTCCACACTCATCAAATAAGTTTGTAGTGCCAGCTCTAGGGGTAACCTGTGACCTTCACCCTCTGGACTCAGTAGGAAAGAGAGCAGAAGAGAGAGATTATAACAATCTGGGAAGTTTTAAAGAGGAAGCCTGTTCAGGCCTATTCAAGCTATGCAGTCAATCAAAGAAAGTAATAGTCATTCACTCTCTTTTACATCTAAAACTCTGTTTGATGTCAGCTCCACAGAACAAGATAACCTTTTGTCTCCCCCTCTTTCTAGCTTCTTTTTGTGTGTAATCTTCCCTGATTAGATTGTAAACTCCTTGAAGTCATGGATTGTCTTTCTTTTTCTTGTTTGTATGCACACAGCTTAGTACAGTTCCTGGCACAGAATAGGATTAATGTTTTTAATTGAATTAAATTGAACAGTGGGAGGAGATGTCAATAAACATTCATTAATCACCTACCATGTGTCAGGCCAGCATGGTGCTAAGCACTTTGGATACAACTAGGAAGAAAAACAGTCTTTGCCCTCAAGGAGGTCACAGTTTAATGGTGACAACATATGCATGCATGCATGTATACACACATACATACATTGTATGTATATATGTGAATATGTGCATATATATACATATATAAAACACATGTGCATATATAAATGTGTATATAAACACACGTGTATATATAAGATAAATACAGGGGAAATAGAAAATAATTAAAAAGAGGAAAGACACTAGAAGTAACAGGGATTAAAAAAGACTTCTAGTAGATGAAAGATTTAAATTTGGATTTAAAGGAAGTCAGGGAAGCCAGTAGGAAGAGATGATAAGGGATGACATTCCAAGCATGGGGAAACTGCCAGAGAAATGGCCAGAGCTTAGAGATGGAATATCTTGTTCAAGGAACCACAAGGAAGCCAGTGGTACTGGATTATACAGTATGTGGCAGGTATTCAGATGTTAGAGTGGAAAAGTGAGAGTGGGCTAGGTTATAAATGTCTTTGAATGCCAACCAGATGATTTTGCTTTTGATCCAGAAGGTGATAGGGAACCACAGGATTTTACTGAATGGCAGGTTGATATAGTCAGGCCTGCACTCTAAGAAAATCACATTAGTGACTGAATAGAAGACAAATTAGATTGTGAAGAGATCTGAAGCACACAGACCCACCAGAAAGCTATTGTAGTATTTCAAGTATGAAGGGATGAAGACCTCCACTAGAGTGATGGCAATGTCAGAAGAAAGAAGGGAATGTATTCAGGAGATGTTGCAAAGCAGAAATTGACTGGCCTTTGCAACTGATTAAATATGAGAGAGGTGAGAGATAGTGAGGAGTTAGGGTTGATACTAGGTAGCAAGCCTAGGGGACATAAAATAGGAAGGTAAGAGTTTATTAGGGTGAAAAATAATGAGTTCTATTTTGGACATGTTGAGTTTAAAATACCTAATGGACATTCAGTTCAAGATTTCTGAAATACAGCTTGATATGTGAGTTTGGAAATCAGCAGACAATTTTGGACAATATAAGAAGATCTGAGAATCAGGATAAAAATGGTCATTAAAACCATAAATAAAAGTGCCTCCATATTAGTTGATCTGGGCATGCCCAGACAAGGCTCTTTATACAATTTCATTACCCTGGGCAGTGCTCAGTGGACATTGTTGGATATGTGTGCTGTCCAACAATACAGACAAGTACCCCCTAATTCCCTAATTGAATCTAGGCACACTTTCAGAATCCACAGTATTCAAATAAGTAAACAGAATTTTAGTCTTAGTATTGATAGGGGAAATTTTTCACAGGAAAGGTTAACCCCTTGAAGCCTGAAGTTGAAATCACAAAGTACTAAAATGATATAAGTTGCATGACTGCAGGGAAATCACTTGAAATTCTTGAGCCTCATTTTTCTCATCTTTAGAATATAGATAATAATACCTGTGGTAACTATCCCATACAACTTTTGTGGGGCTCAAATAAGATATTGTTTATCTAACACTTGGTCAACCTTAAAGTGCTATATAAATGCTAACAATTATTAATCAATTTATTTATCAATATTTATCAGCAATATAATATCAATATTTATTAACAATTATTAACCATTGAGACATGAATTAGAAGTCCAATTGATAGTAGCTCTTTGAATTATTTTTTCAGCTTATTTTGAGAAACACATCCATAATAAACTACATTTTAAAAAGTTTAATCCCGTGTGGACAAATGATATTTTTTTTTCTTTCAGAAGAAATACACTGAATTTTTTCACTTAAATGGTTATCTGTTTAACAAATGTACATTTGTAAACACATCTCTAATAAACCAAGATGCTATTAGCAAACAATTGTCTAGCAATTGAAACCTACTTTTTAAAAATAATTATGCTAAAGTTACAAAACATAAAAACTCTAGTATTAAAAGAGTAAATTAATGAGAAATGAAAGGAACATGACAGAAATTCCAGAAATTAACTTAAGTAATCTCTAATACTTATGAGTTTAAATCAGATTATCTCTCACTACAACATGTTCCCATAAATTACCACTCTTAATGAAAAGTTTTAAGGAGTACCAATAGCCATCCGAAGGACCCAAATTTAAAATGTGTGGTGATTAATGAGGTATTTGGGTCTAGATTATGGGATATGAAGGTCAATTTACATAGAGAGTTTCAGATTAATTAACTGTTCTAATCTAAGATATTAATTTAATTTATAGTAATATTGAATTTAAAATGAATTATTTTATTTAGTGGCTGTTTTAATAGTATCCCATTAATTAAAAAAAATCAACAACAATACCTAAAAAAATGCATGCCAGTGCAACCTTCTTACATTATCTTTGTAATACAGAAGGTCCAATTCAATAAGATATTGACCCAATGGCAAACATCCATCTCCTATGACAGTGGTACGCTGCAAAAAAAGCAGCTTTATCTGAGAAGGCTGAAATTAGTTCATCAGAATGGTAAAAGCTTTAATGGTTTACTAATTGACACCTTGACTCTAACCTGTGGTATGAAAAGTTAAATTTGGGAATATAATAATTTTATGTTATAAGAAGAGTTAGAAAGGATTTATTTTTCAATATGGATAAATATTCTTTATATCATCAGATTTGTGTTGTATGATTCATGTAGATTCTGACTAACCAAGTAGAAGAGGAAAGACAATAATTTTAGATACAAAAAGTGTAGAAATAAAAATTCACATGTTGGGTCAGGGTTGTTTTACACTTCTCATCTTTCTCTTCTGTTCTAAATGAGTACAATAGATTTTCCCCAAAATCCTCATCTATTTGAAAGTTGCAGAGAAGCCCATTTTTCCTTAATTTAAATAAGGTAGTCTTAACAATTTGGAACTATCAAAGTGAGGAATGGGTTACCTCAGGAGCTACTGGGTTCCCTCTCTTCACAGATTTTCAAGCAAAGACAGGATGACAACTTGAAAAGTATAATATGGAGAAGTTTCTTGTTTAGATAAAGGTAAGGCTAGATGTCCTCTGAGGACCTGTCAAGCTCAGAAATACTGACTGATTTTGAAGGCTATTCTTGGTGCCAACTTTCTGATTTACATAATCTCAAATAATTTAATTCATCTTTCTGAGCTTTAATTTCCTCCCTGTAAAATGATGAAAATGAATGAAATGCTCTATAAGTTCCTCTCTAGCTTGGAAATGCTATGATTTTATGGCATCTACATTATGTTAATATGCTTCAAAAAAGGAGAACATGGAATTTTTCTGTTTTTGTCCTCAAAAGCATTAAGGAAATCAAAAGTATTTTTTCGAGCAAATAATAAAATACATATTTATAGTGATATGCAATTGCTATTAATTTTTCTTATAGAAGCTACTATGATTTCAAGGGGACTCTAGTCTAACATTCAGAGACAAGTGCCTACAGCAGTATTCAAATGTTAATTCATTCATAGAGTTCATGGAGTGTTAGCAGGAAAGGGGACAGGACCTTAGAGATCATCTAGCCCGATCTATTCATTTTACAAATGAAAAAATTGAGGGCCAAAGAGGTTAAATGGCTTCTCAAAGGTCACATATTCCCAAAAGATTTGTTTGCCATTTGGGTTACCTCAAAGATCAAAGTAAAAAGATTATTCTATTTAAAAAAAAGTCACATGAGAAAATGGTTATGCTTCATCCTCTACAGAAAATACAATAATATATACTCAAAGAGGGTGTTTAACCAAATTTAAAATATGCATATATTCATTAGTAGGATTCTTGAATACTTAAAAGAAATTTGGTTTGTGATTTGTGATAAAATATTAAATGATTCCTATTTTTTATTTGATTATTAGTAATGTTCTCTTCATTTAGTTGCAAGGTTTCTCCTTTATAACAATTGATAAAAAATAATCATTAAGAAAATTCCACTAAAATTGTCTATTCTTTTTTGTGATTCTCCATATATCCCTCAAATTTTCAATACATGAATTATTTCATTTTAGATATGAATAATTTTGATGATTGTCCAGATTCTCACATATCATTTAACCATTTCCCCGCTTACCTTCTGAACCTATTCAGGAGCATGCTAAGACCTTGTAAGAGAGCATTAGTAAATAATTACTAAAGATAAGGGTGGTTACCAGACGTGATTGCTGGCAGCTGTGGGTGATTTGAGTAATTTCAGTGAAAAGCTTAAGCAGAGTAAATTGGGGGAAATTGGGGTGATTTTTCAGCTGTTGCGCAAATGGGATTGTGTCTGCCATTTGCTATGGTGCCTGAACCTGAAGTTTGTGACAAAGCTTTAGTAACTTAGAACAGAACAAGATAAGTGATCTTCAGAAAGTTTACACTTATGGAGTAGATGCCAAGAATAGTATCACAAGAAATCTTGACATTTTAGAGACAAAGAAACTAAGGGTAGCCAAGGTGGCAGAAAAAAGTCAGGAAATCGCCTGAGTTCTCCCCAGTTTCCCTCAGAAACAAAGTTAAATCAGGCCTCTAAATGGATTCTGGGTAAAAGAACCTACAAAAAAATGGAGTGAAATAATTTTTCAGCTTAAGATAACTTAGAAGGATGTCAGGAAAGGTTTCTCCTACTTGGGTAGCAAAGGAGTGCAGGCCAGCGCAGATAGTGTCTGGGCAAGCCAGTAGTAGGCTCTTAGCCACAGCCCAGATAAGAAAGCAAAGCCCTGTGGTTCTGGTTCATCAGGATAGTGGCACAGAAGGTCAGCTGTGAGGCCTCCAGCCACAGTGTAGAAAGCAAATGGCCAGGCCCAGAACCCAGGGAACAACAAGCATGATCAGCCAAAGCAAAAGCAAAAACGGATCTAATTAAAAGAGATAAGAAAGGAAGCTGCATCTTGCTAAACCCCAGACAGTAAAGTTATATCAATACTAAACATATATGCACCAAGTGGTATATCATCCAAATTCTTAGAGAAGTTAAGTGAATTACAGGAAAAGATAGAAGGCAAAATTATACTGGTGGAAAACCTCAATCTTTTCCTCTCAAAACTAGATAAATCTAACCACAAAATAAACAAGAAAGAATTTAAGTAGGTGAACAGAAGTTTTAAAAATCCAGATATGGCAGACCTCTGGAGGAAATTGAATGGAAATAGAAATGAATATACCTTTTTCTCAACAGTAAATGCCACCTACACGTAAAAGTACCATAAATGAAGGGATAAAAACCTCACAGTCAAATGCAGAAAGGAATAAATATTAAATGCATCCCTTTCAGATAATGATGCATTAAAAAAAAATGCATGTAATAAAGAGCCATGGAAATACAGCTTAAAAACTTATTGGAAATTAAATAATCTAATCCTAAAGAATGAGTGGTTCAAACAAGAAATTATAGAAACAAGCAATACTTTCATCAAAGGAAATGAAAATAATGAGACAACACACCAAAACTTAAGGGATGTAACCAAAGCAGTACTTAGGGTTTTTTCTTTTCTCTAAATGCTTACATGAATAAAATAGAGAAGGAGGAGATCAATGAATTGGGCACACAACTAAAAAAGCTAGAAAAAGGACACATTAAAAATCCCCAATTAAATACCAAATGATAAATTCAGAAAATAAAAGGAGAATTGGAAGAAGGAAAACTATTGAACTAATAAATAAAACTGAGAACTGGTTTTATGAAAAAAATAAAATAGATAAAACTTTGGTTAATTTGATTTAACAAAAGGAAAGAGAAAACCAAATTACCAGTTTTAAAAAATAAAAAGGGTCAATTCCTCACCCATTATGATGAAATTAAAGCAATAATTGGGAGTTATTTTGCCCAACTGTATTCCAATAAGTCTGACAATCTAAGTGAAAGTATGAACATTTACAAAAATATAAATTGCCCAGATTAACAGAAGAAGAAATAAAATATTTAACCCCATTTTAGAAAAAAAAAAATGAACAAGCCATAAATGAACTCCCTAAGAAAAAAAATCTCCAGGGTTAGATGAATTTGTAAGTGAATTCTAAAACCATTTAAAGAACAACTAATTCCAACACTATATAAACTCTTTGGAAAAACAGGCACAGAAGGAGTCTTACCAAATTCTTTTTATGACACAAATATGGTCCTGATACCTAAACCAGGAAAAGCCAAAACAGGATAAGAAATTATAGATCAATTTCCTTAAAGAACATTGATTCAAAAATTTTAAATAAAATGTTAGAAAATAGCAATTTATCATGAAGATGATATGCCATAAACAGGTGGGATTTATACCAGGAATTCAGGGCTGGTTCAATACATATATAACAATCAGCATAATTGACCATATCAATAACAGAAATCATATTATCTCAATACAAGCTGAAAAAGCTTTTTATGAAATTGGCACTCATTCCTATTAAAACACTACAGAACACAGGAATAAATGGAGTTTTCCTTAAAATAATAAGTAGTATCTATCTAAAACCATCAGCAAGCAAGCATTATGTGAAAAGGGAATAAGCTAGAAGCTTTCCCAATAAGATCAGGGGTGAAAGAAGGATACCCATGATCACCTCTATTATTCAATATTGTACTAGAAATGTTAGCTTTAGCAACAAGAGGAAAAAAAAGAAATTGAAAGAATTAGAATGGACAATGAGGAAACAAAATTATCACTCTTTGAAGATGATATGATAGTATACTTAGAGAATCCTAGAAAAGCAACTAAAAAATTACTTGAAGTAATTGACAACTTTAGCAAAGTTGCAGGATATAAAATAAACCCACATAAATCATCATCATTTCTATACATTACCAAAAAATCCAGCAGCAAGAGATAGAAAGAGAAATTCCATTTAAAATAATTGTAGGTCATATAAACTATTTGGGAGTCTTACCTGCCAAGACAAACCCAGGAACTATGTAAACACAATTACAAAACACTTTTCACACAAATATAGTCAGATCTAAACAATTGGGAAAAAATCAATTGTTCATGAGTAGGCCAAGTTAATATAATAAAAATGAAAATTCCCCCTAAATTATTCTACTTATTAAGCACCACACCAATCAAACCACCAAAAATATTTTATAGAGCTAGGAAAAAAAATAACAAAATTGATCTGGAAAAAAAAAGGTCAAGAATATCAAGGGGATTGACAAAAAAAAATTCAAAGGAAGGAGGCCTAGCTGTACCAGATCTAAAACTGTATTTTAAAATGGAAATCATCAAAACTTTTTTGTACTGGCTCAGAAATAGAGTGGTGAATCAGTGGAATCAATTAGGTACACAAGACACAGTAGTCAAAGACTCTATTAATGTACTGTTTGATAAACCCAAAGACTCCAGCTTCTGGGAGAAGAACTTACTATTTAAAAAAAAACTGCTGGGAAAATGGTATGGCAGAAACTAGGCATAAACCAACATCTCACACCATATACCAAGATAAATTTGAAATGGGCACATGATTTATATATAAGGGATGATGCCATAAGCAAATTAAGAGAGCAAGAAATAGTTTACCCACCAGATCTATGGAGAAGGGAAGAAGTCATGACCAAAAAAGAAATAAAGAACATTATAAAATGCAAAATGGATAATTTTGATTACATTAAATTAAAAAGGTTTTGCACAAAGTCAGTGCAATGAAGATTAGAAGGAAAGAAGAAAGCTAGGAAACAGTTTTTATTGCCAGTGTTTCTGATAAAGGCCTCATTTCTAAAATACATAGAGAACTGAGTCAAATTTATAAGAATAAGTCATTCCCCAATTGATAATTGATCAAAGGATATAAACAGGTACTTTTCAGATTAAGAAACTAAAGCTATCTATAGTCATATGAAAAATTTTCTAAATTACTACTAATTAGAGAAATGCAAATTAAAACAACTCCGAGGTTCTACCTCACACCTATCAGATTGCCTAATATGACAAAAAAGGAAAATAATAAATGTTGGAGAAGATGTGGGAAAATTGGAACACTAATGCATTGTTGGTGGAGTTGTGAACTGATCCAACTATTCTGGAGATCAAATTGGAACTATGCCCAAAGGACAACCACATCATGTATACCCTTTGAGCCAACAATACCACTACTAAGTCTGTATCCCACAAGATCATAAAAAGGAAAAGGGACCTACATGTACAAAAATATTTATACCATTCCTTTTTGTAGTGACAAAAATATTCAAAATTGAGGGGATGCCCGTCACTGGGGATTGTCTGAACAAGTTGCGGTATAACATGTTAATGTAAATGATGAGCAAATGGATTTCAGAAAGACTCAGAAAGATTTTCATGAACTGATGCTGAATGAAGTGAGCAGAACCAGAAGAATGTTGGACACAGTAACAGCAACACTAGGTGATGATAAACTATGATAGACTTAACTCTTCTCAGCAATATAATCTTCCAACACAATTCCAAAAGACTTATGATGGAAAATGCTGTCTTCATCCAGAGAAAAAACCATGTAGTCTAAATGCAGATCGAGGCATACCATTTTCACTTTTTTTTTTTGCTTTTTGGTGGGGCAATCTGGGTTAAGTGACTTGCCCAGGGTCACACAATTAGTAAGTGTCAAGTGTCTGAGGCCACATTTGAACTCAGGTCCTCCTAACTCCAAGGCCAGAGCTTCTATCCAACTGTGCCACTTAGCTACCCCTTTTATTTTTTTTTTTTGGCTTTTTGTTTTTTCTTTTTCATGGTTTTTCCCTTTTGTTCTATTTCTTCTTTCACAACATGAATAATGTGTAAATATATTTAATATGATTTTATATGTACAATCTATATCAGATTGTTTCCTGTCTTGGGGAAGGGGGTTGGAAAGGAGAGAGAAAAAATTAGAACTCAAAATCTTATAAAAATGAATGCTCAAAAGTATTTTTACATGAATATGGAAAAAAATAAAATGCTATTAAGTGGGAAAATATAAAAAAAAAATAAAAAGAAACTAAGGCCTGGGGAAGCTATATGACTTGTCCAAGGTCATATAGGTGATAAAAAGTAGTACAAGGATTTAAACCTTGATCCTCTGGCTCAAAATACATTTAACTTTCCATGGCATTATGTCCTCTGATATGTCTTTATACTTATGGCACTCCTATGATATAGTAGATGAAAAGTTTTAACTCCA
This sequence comes from Vombatus ursinus, assembly GCF_900497805.2. Taxonomy (NCBI): domain Eukaryota; kingdom Metazoa; phylum Chordata; class Mammalia; order Diprotodontia; family Vombatidae; genus Vombatus; species Vombatus ursinus. The sequence goes on along the minus strand of NW_020953439.1, from coordinate 66,948 downwards.
AGCATAGAATAACTATTGAGTTTGTTTCCTTTACTTGGTGGAATGAAAGTTTATACATACATTCATGTGTGCATATATAGAAATGTATTTCTTATCCTATATACAGGTATGTATATAGGCATATGTACATATGTATATGAATATATATATGTATATATATATGGATGGATGGATATGTATATAACATATGCCTTCTGCTCACTTTTCCAACTACCACTCATGCTGGCACAGTCCCAAGTAGATGGCAGACTACTTCTGTCAAAAGGGTTTATGTTCAAGTCCAAAAATGCTTAAGGCATTTGCAACCATATAGAGGAAAAGAGAGGAAAGGACTAAGTATTTATGCTGAGAGAGAGAGAGAGAGAGAGAATTAAAAACAATTAAAGTTGGTCATCTGTTAATGACAATTCTCTTCTTTTATTTTTACATGGACTTTGTTTTTTTGAAATGTCAATGCAAGTTAACTTTCAACAAATAACTGAAGGAAGTAGCTTTCCATCTCTTTATTCAGCATATTATTAAAATGGTAGGAACTGATCTGGAATATATGTGTTGCAGATGTTATACTTGAATCATTTCTCTCTGACTTAACTTTGAAAATGTTACACCATGCTGAGCATGCCCTGCTAACCTGGACTACCTAGTAATGCTGAGTTTCTTCTAGCAGTCATCTTGAATTTGTATTCTTTGTGTCTCAGGGTACCTGAGGGAGTGTTTTTTAGAAGAACATCAGTGGTGATCCCACTTTGAAATGGTTCCAGCCCATATAGACCTTCAAGGATTTTAAAATCCTAACATAGTTCTGTATGATTATGAAAAGGATGGTTGACCCTAGTTTAGAAGCAATTTAAAAGCAATTACTAATATGAATTCCAACTACTGTCAGATTTCAAATTAGAGAAGCTGTTATTTTCATTGATCAAACTCAAAAAATACTCATCTTTCTTTATTCTTCTTTTCCTCTGCCCCTTTACATCTTAAATCAGTAGGGTAGCTTTTTTTTTTCTTCTAAACAATCATATTATGTCTTTATTTGATGTGGCCATAGTCAAATGATTTACAAAAAAGATTATGTTGGGGAAAATGTACCATATTTTCCATTTACTATTGAAAACTATACTTTAAACCTACGTGGGGAAGTCGCACATACACACATATAAATGCAAACATAAATATACACATATATACTCACACACATAATATATGTATATTAAACATACATGAGTGTTTGTATGATTATAGATGAAATTATAAATTAAGCAAAGTTCACTTTCAATCTTCTGTCCTCCATGCTTAACTACAATCATCTTATAACTGTGGCATCTCCCCAGGCCATTTATTCATCTTCTCAGGACTATTTCTCCATTGTGTTCTTGTATCTTGCACTCCCAAAGAAATATTATATACTCTGTGTCTCGTCCTGCTTTAGACTCTGTTCTTTGCATGTTGACAACTGAACAGAAGTCCTTAAAATAGGCCAGATTTCTATGCTATAGAAGACCATAACAGATTACATGATTTCTTTAACAAGCTAAAATGCACATGTTTTTAGGATATGTTAATGAATGGATTAAATTGTGAATATTATAGGCCTGATGGCAAGATGTTGTGAAAAAATTTTTGGAGGAAATTGACTTTTTATGAAACCTCAAGTGCCAAATGTGTCTCTTTTGATAAATTTCAAGTAGGTCAGCCTTTTTAAATCATAGAGTGTATAGAAGGGGTAAAGATGCAAAACTACTGGAAAAGGTAGAAGAGGGTCAAATCAAATCGAGTCAAAGTGAATTTGTATTTGTTGATTCTGGATGTAATAGTCACTGTAGCTTACTGATTAGGGGATTGACGTGGTCAGATCTAATATGTGTTTGTGTGTGTGTGTGTGTGTGTATGCATGCATATATGAATGTATGTATATATGTGTATATAGGTAGGTATGTATGTGAGAGTGTATACAAATAAGCAAAGAAGAAATTGGAGTGAGGCATTTCAGGTTAAGAGATCATTTAAAAGGCTATTGCAATAGCCCAGGAAAGAGGTGATGAAGGTCTGTAATTACCTTACAGCTCGATGAGTGGAGAGCCGAGATAGGGATATTTAAGACAGATGCTGTCACAGAAGAAAGACAAGATTTGCCAAAGAATTTGAAAATGAGGATGGCTGAGATTGACTAAAGGTTATGAGCCTAAGTACTTGGAAGATGATAATTCCCTTTATGGGTATAGCTCAAAAGAGGTGAAGGCTTGGCAGAGAGAATATGTTCTGTTTTGGCCACAATGAATTTGAGAATGCCTATAGAGAATCCTGTTTTAGATGTCTAGAAGTCTATTGATGATACAGAATTGTAGCTCACAGGAGAGATCAGTGCCATATATGCAGATTTGTAATCATTTGTATAGAGATTATAATTGAATCCATGAGATCTAATGAGAAAATTTTACAGTCAGATAGTATAGAGAGTATAGTGATGATTTAAAACATGAAAACAGAATAGAGTCTAGGACAGAATGTAGTAGACTTCCGTGATTAGTGGGAATGCAACAGATCAAGAGCCAACAAGAAAAACTGAAGAATGATTGGAAAGATAAGAGAACATGGAGACAAAAGTGTCATGAATACTTAAAGAGGAGGATGAATCCAGGAGGAAAATGTGGTTGAAAGTGTGAAATGCTACATAAAGGCCAAGGATGATGAGTTTTCTTTTTTTTTAAGGCCATTATATTTGGCAATTAAGAGATGACTGACTTAGAAAACTTAGAAAATATGAAAGCTTCAATCAATGATAAGGTAAATTCTCTCTCTCTCTCTCTCTCTTTCTTTTTCTCTCTCTCTTCTTATTTTCACTTTCTCCCCCTTCTCTCCAGATTTAAATATCTGTATACATGTATATGTTATTTCACTCCATATATCTTAATTTATACCTAATATAAATCATCTATATGATAGATTACAAAGATTCACTTGCACTCCATATAGATAAATAGATAGATAGAGATAGATTATAGCACTGTATCTGTACATCATATAGATTTTTTCTTCATCTACAGACAATATAGTGAGAGATGATAGAGACAGAGATGATACAAATAGAATAAAAGAAATATATATGTATATATATATATATATACACAGATAGTAATCTGTATTAGGAGAAAAAGAGAATACTGAAAGTAGAGAAAAGAGATAGAAAGAAAGAAAAATATGAGAAGACAGATGCACAAATAGATGAGAGATAGAAAGACAGATAGACACAGACAGATAGACAGGCATGAAGAATATGAGCTCGCATTTTCTCTCCCACAGCCAGGACTCTATATCTCCTCCCAAAGGTTCTAGGCTATCCTGAAGGGTTTATAGATTGTGTCTCCTTAATGTCATTGGCTTGTGCCCACCCAAATGTGCTCACCCAAATGTGCTCCCTCCTGCCCCATTCCTTAGTGGCCTATGACAAGCCTACCAGTTCCATTTAAATCAGGTAGCTTTCACAAAGAGACATTTACTTCAAAGTTATAATAAGAAAAATGTACAAACATTTTCCAGAATACTTTTGGGGTACATGCCCCTGTTACTACTTCAGTATCTGGGGGAAAGTGCATTTAAATTATCTCAATACCTATATGAAATTGGTCCCATTGTGAGTCTATTGATATGTACCATCTTGACTGGTAGAGTCCTAATCTCAGCTTCCCCTGAGAAGTACACCCAAAGGCTATTTCTTGTTCCTTAGGGAACATAAACTTTTGAAATTCCCAAGGTCAGAGATGCCACTCTTTTCATTTAGAAGAGAAGAGAATTTCAGAAAACTAGGCCTGAGGATTATTTTGCAGATCACATGACCTCATAGGGGAGGCTGCCACATAGCTTCTCCACTTGCATCACTGCCTCTCACTAGATGTTATGAGTCAAGAAGTGACCAAATGAAGTAAAAATAGGCAAAAAGAAAGATATTGAAACATACCTCTGAAGCCAATCAAAAAGTCTCTTTTCAATATGCGGTTAGCAGACCAGAATCAGTTATAGAAAACTTTGCATGTTCCACAGTCTCTCCTGAAAGAAACCTCCCTAGCCACTTCATGTGGAAAGATGTCATCCTAGGAACTTTACATCTGAAGCAGATCCTCATAAAGTGCGTGTATGTTATGTACAAGCAGATGTATCTCAGAGGCAGGAGGAAGTGTTACAAGGAGAATGCAGTGGGAACAAATGTGGCCGCTGGTGGTGAATATTAATAGGAGGTCAACTTGCCCACCATTTTACCTTATTGTTGTTGTTCAGAGTGGGACCAGGGAAATAGTATAGTTCCTAAGTGTTTGAACAAGGTTGAAAGGAAAGATGTCATAGCATCTAAAGGACAAGGCAAAAACAGCATTGGAACCCAAAGACTCATTCTAGAGCTCTTCATACTATAATTTGATTCCTTCATCAAAAATTAACAATTCTATACCATATGAAATAATTTCTGTATCACAGGAAATGATGGAACAGATAGAGGAAACTGGTAAAAAAAACTCCATGAATTGTTTCAGAGTGAGATGTGAAGAAATAAAAAAAAAGAAATTATATAATGACAACAATATAAAAAAATAGCTTGCAAAACTAGAATTTTGGTCAGTGAAATGATAAACCTGAATTTCAAAGGACTAAAGATGAAAGCCATTACTCACTGTCCGCTGGAGAGATGATGAACTTAAAATGAAGAATAAGAATTATCTTCTTGGATATGTCCTATGGAGGAATTTGTTTTACTTGACTGTGCACATTTATAATGAAGATTTAGGGTTTTTTATTTAATTTATTCAAGGTAAAGTGGGCTTGAGTAGAGAGAAAATAAATGCTTGTTAATTGGAAAATTAAATTAAATTTAAAAAAGGAATTGATATGCTTAGGATTAGATTTAAGAGAAAGAGAAGAAGGAAGGAAATAAGCATTTATTAAGTGCTTATTAGTTGCTAGACACTACGCTAAGGGCTTTGTAAATATTATCTCATTTGATTCTCAAATCTTCCCTGGGAAGTAGGTGATATTGTTATCCTTATTTTAATAAATATATGAACTCAGTCCAGGTCTTCTTAAGAATAGCACCAACACTATATCCACTGAGCCCTCTGGCTCTGCTTTAAGGGGGCTGAAATCCTTCAATTCCCAGATTCGGAGTCTTTTCTTACTTAACAGAGTACTCTAGGAGATAGAAAATTGGAAATAAAACATTTCTTTGGGGAGCCATGAATTAAAATCTTAATATTAAAATTCTTGTCAACAGAATGAAATAATAAGGGGAGATCAGGAGGGTTAAAATAATGTCTTCATGTCAGATGAGGGGAGAGACACAAAGACAGACAGTGACAGAGAGACAAAGACACAGACAGAGAAAGAGATGGAGACAGAGAGAATTACAATTGGGTATATGTCCCACAGACCAACTAAAACTACAAGAAGCTATCTCTTAGTAAAACCAATCTATGAGTATGAGTTAGAAGGGCTAGTTCCCTGAGGTTCCCTGTGCTGAGGAATGGATATGGAGAGCAAAAGAGTTTTCAAAGAATTGAGTGCTCACTTAAAATAGGAAACATATACATATATACACAAAATATTCATAGACACACTCACATTTTTTAAGTTCATGGATGCATTTAAAAATTTTTAAAAATTATAGTTTTGATCCTAAATATGAATGAATTAAGTTTCTTAATAGAAAAAAGAGAATGAAGAGATGCCAAAGAATTGCAATGAAAAGAAACCCATTTTAAACAACTTGAATGTGGAGTTTGGAAAGTAGATTTTCATTATTTGAGCCATTATAAAAATCAATAGTTACAATCCCTATTTCAGATAAGGCAACATTAAATTTTTATAATGTTCATAGAGACAAGTGGGGAAATTGTATTATTTTAAGTAAGGTGGATTTTAGTGTAAGGAGGACTTTTGTTATTCTTTTTAGATAATAGGTCCCAGGATCCATGGCCAAAATAGATATTATTTCCCAAAAATTATGGCTGAAAACAACTTCCATCATGACTGTGCAGTGAGATATAGGGGTGACGTAATGTGTGCCTGCACTGTGCTAGGTCATGATGATATTGTTAAAGTTAACCTGTAGGCTTAATGTTGGCAAATTGCTTTCTTTGTGTGCTTCTCCATAAACCAAGAGAGTGATGATTTTCAGGTAGGGATTTGGGAATGCACAGGGAAATGCATATGTGTCTGCCTCAACTGGCCCCCCTTGAGGGTTGGGGGATTTAGGGAAGTGCACAGACTGGAATGCTGTGCCTGTCTCGATTGGCCCCCATTGAGACATAGGAGTTATTGCCCCCTTCTCACCAGCCACTGAGAGAAGGGTGATTAGGGGATCCTGTAATAGTTGGTGCTCCCTTTATCAGGAACCCATTTAGAAGACTCGACTAGAATGAAGTAAGTTTATTTAACCCCTCTGAAGTTGTCTTCTTCTCCTTCTGGCTGCCCAGTTCAAGAGTGAACCTGTTAGAGTCTGGAATCCCAAAAGACTCCAGTGCCTCCTGTGTTGTTACTTGTCTTATAATTATGTTGAAAGACATTAAAGTATTTGAAAAATAATAGTATTATACACACACACACACACACACGCACACACACACACACACACCCCTAATAACATTGATGGTAGCTTCTTAAAAAAAAGAAGCTAAAGTTCTAAATATGTCTAAGGTCCTTCTATGAATTAGAAAAATCAGATATTGATAAAAAAACCTAGTAAATCACTTTAAGATTCTTTTCTCAGTATAAGTCCAAAAGAAATATAAATAATAAGAAAATGTAGAGCTCAACAGATTATTGAAAAATTAAACTAATTCAACATTAGATTAATATTTGGCAATATTAAGTAAGACTATTTCAAAATAAACAAATTTCTCAGTATCTTATGGTACTTTTGCAAAAAGAGATTATGTTCTAAGGCATAACATAATAATAAATTAATAAATAAAAGACACTCATTAAAGATTATAATACAAAAATTATCCATTAGTTACTGAAATATGAGCAAAAATTCAGACTTAAATCTAGATGAACTTATGGCATTGAATAATGAGTGGGAAAAAAAGAACAAATGACTGACAGTGATTATATTATAGAGATTGATGTCAATGATATATAGCAAAACTTAGGGGGCACAACTAAATATTTCATTAGGAAAAATGTATATGTCTAAAAATTGAATTAGCAATATAGAAAAGGAATTATCAAATTGAGTATCTGATGCTTTTACAAGTTAGAATTTAAACAAAATAAGAGGCATATAAAAAAGAAGAGGAATATAAAAACAATCTTGAAAATAAGAGGACAAATAGAAAAAACTGACAATAGTATGATACATAAATGGCAAATCTTGGAGCTTTTTCAAAGGTTCACATTATCAAGAAAAAAGGAAAATAAAATCACCAAATTTCTTTAAACTAATAAACTGAATTTATAAGAAACAAAGAGTGAGCAAAGTGAATTATCAGAAAAAATGTACACAAATATTTGTCAACAAAAATGAAAATTCAAAGGAAACGTATGAGTAAAATTACAATATATGCAAAACTAATAAAAGTAAAGATAAAGATTTTAAACAACTCAGACTTAAAAAAAAAACAAGGAGCAGCTAGGTGGCACAGTGGATAGAACTCTGGCCTTGGAGTCAGGAGGACCTCAGTTCAAATCAGGCCTCAGACACTTGACACTTACTAGCTGTGTGACCCTGCGCAAGTCAGTTAATCCCTACTGCCTCACCAAAAAGAAAAAGGAAAAAAAAAGTAGTGATTGAATTATAAATGAACTGACAAATAAGCAATACCCAATGCTTTTTAAGTTTGAAGGAATGAAAGGATGGGAACACTCTCACTTTGTTTTCAAAGAAAAGGAGGAAAGGTGCAGAATGAGTCCTCAAGATTTCTGTCCTTCTCCAGAGCTGGTTATGGTTGCCCATTTTACACAGACTTCCCCATTTTTACTGTTTTCCTGCATAAATGAAATAAACATCAAGGCAATCCATGCTTAGGAGACAAGTTCATTGTTTTTGGCATGCCTCACATCTAAATTCCCTATTTCATATGCAAATATAATTACTAAAAATTGAACACTTTATCTTTTTTTAGTTAAATTTTTTTTATTTTTAGTTTTCAACATTTACTTCCACAAGATTTTGAGTTCCAAATTTTCACCCCATCTCACCCCTCCCCCACCCCAAGATGGCATGCATTCTGAATACCCCTTCCCCTAGTCTGCTTTCCCTGCTATCTCTTCCCCCCTTCCCTTTCTATTTTCCTGTAGGGCAGGATAGATTTCTGTACCCCATTTCCTGTATTTCTTATTTCCCAGTTGCATGTGAAAACATTTTTTTAAACGTGATTTTTAAACTTTGGGTTCCAAATTTTTTCCCTTCCTCCCTCCACACCCACCCTCATTGAAAAGGCAAGCAACTCAATATAGACTATACATGTGCAGTTATGCAAAAAACTTCCATAGTGGACATGCTGTGAAAAACTAACTCTATTTCCCTTAATCCTATCCTGCCCCCCTATTTATTCTATTCTTTCTTTTGACCCTGTCCCTCCTCAGAAGCATTTGCTTCTGATTACTCCCTTTCCCAATCTGCCCTCTTCTCTACCATCCCCCTATTCTCTTGTCCCCTTCCCCTCCTATTTTCCTGTAGGGTAAGACAGATTTTCATACCCAATTGAGTGTGTATGTTATATCCTCCGTAAGTCAAATCCTATGACAATAAGATTCACTCATTTCCTCTCACCTTCCCCCATTTCCCCTCCACTATAAGAGCTTTTTCTTTTCTGTTTTTTTATGAGATAATTTAACCCATTCTACCTTTCCCTTTCTCCTTCTCCTAGTATAATCCTCTCTCACCCCTTAATTTTATTCCCCAGATATGACCCCTTCATCTTCAACTCACCCTGTGCCCTCTACCTATGTATCTATGTATCCATGTATGTATGTATGTATGTATGTATCTATCTATCTATCTATCTATCTATCTATCTATCTATCTATCTATCTATCAATATACACATACATATAATTTTTCCCTCCAACTACCCTAATACTGACAAAGGTCTCATGAGTTACAAATATCATCTTTCCATGCAGGAATGTAAACAGTTCAATCTTAATAAATGTCTTATGATTTCTCTTTCCTGTTTACCTCTTCATGTTCCACTTCAGTTTTGTATTGGAAAGTCAAATTCCTATTCAGCTCTGGTCTTATCATCAAGAATGTTTGAAAGTCCTCTATTTCACTGAATGACCATTTTTTCTCCTGCAGGATTATACTCAGTTTTGCTGGGTAGGTGATTCTTGGTTGTAATCCTATCTCCTTTGCTCTCCAGAATATTATATTCCATGCCCTGCAGTCCCTTAATGTAGAAGCAGCTAACTGTTGTGTTATCCTGATTGTGTTTCCACCATACTGGAATTATTTCTTTCTGGCTACTTGTAATATTTTCTCCTTGACCTGGGAACTCTGGAATTTGGCTACAATATTCCTAGGGGTTTTCCTTTGGGGATCTCTTTCAGGAGGAGATTGATGGATTCTTTCCATTTCTATTTTGCCCTCTGGTTCTAAAATATCAGGGCAGTTTTCCTGGATAATTTCTTGAAAGATGATGTCTAGGCTCTTTTTTTGATCGTGGCTTTCAGATAGTCCAATAATTTTTAAATTCTCCTTCCTGGATCTATTTTCCAGGTCAGTTATTTTTCCAATGAGATATTTCACATTGTTTTCTAATTTTTCATTCTTTTGGATTTGTTTTACAGTGTCTTGATTTCTCATAAAGTCACTAGCTTCCAATTGCTCTATTCTAATTTTTGAGGAAGTATTTTCTTCAGTAATCTTTTGCACTTCCTTTTCCATTTGTCCAATTTTCCTCTTTAGGGCATTCTTCTCTTCATTGGCTTTTTGGATCTCTTTTTCCATTTGGGTTAGGCTACTTTTTAAGGTGTTATCTTCTTCAGCATTTTTTTGGGTCTCCTTCAGCAAGCTGTTACCTTGCTTTTCATGATTTTCTTGCATCACTCTCATTTCTCTTCCTAGTTTTTCCTCAACTTCTCTTACTTGCTTCTCAAAATCCCTTTTGAACTCTTCCAAGGCCTGGGACTGATTCATATTTTTCTTGGAAGTTTTGGATGTAGGACCTTTGACTTTGTTTTCTTCTTCTGGTTGTATGTTTTGATCTTCTTTGTCACCAAAGTAAGATAATATAGTCTGACTCTTTTTGCACTGCTTGCTCATGATCCTAAGCAATTACTTGAATTTTAAACTCTTTGTTAAACTACAAATGGGACAGCTAAAGTCTGACAAGGGTAACGTCTGAAAGGGGTTTTGTCCAACACTTTTACATATGTTTATTGACTGACTGACATAAAATTAAGATTGAGATATTTTTTGACTTGTAACAGATATACAACTAAATGAAATATTTTGTATTGAAAGAAAGAAATATGGAAAATCTATTATAGAATAGTATAAGTTTAAAAATTTATATGACATACATACATATTTTGTGACTTCACTGGAGACATATAAAGATGGTATATGGAGTATATGGAAAAAAACAGCAATCTCTGATTTGTAAAACAAATTTCCTTTAGTCATAGCCCAAGAGAGTTGTTTATGTTTATACACCAATTTAGAAATCTTTTCTAATGAAAGTACAATAAACAATCAGGTATTATCCAAACAACTCATTCAACTGTATTCTTACTTGTTCATAAGTGTTTTTATATGTAGAATCAGCCCATGATTTTGTATTGTGAATTTTTTCAATGTGCACAGTAGAGAAGACATTTCTATGTAATTCTTGGCACTTTCTCACCTTAACACAGCTATCTTAAAATACAAAAGAAGTAAGTAATTGGTGTAATTATATCTGGTCTTTGCCTCTTGTGATGTACCTGGATCTTCCCATCACAGAATAATCCTTTGAATGCAAGGTGAATCATTGTAATCAGCCTAACACTAGGAATTTTCAGAAAGTCAAAAGTATATCTTCCCATGAACATATTATACTCTTAACTGTATTTAAAAAAATAAATGTGTTTAATTATACTATATTTGGCCATTCTAAACCCATAAGGGTGACAGCTATCTAGCTAAAATGAGCAGTGCTTTTTTAATATCCATGGTTGATGAGGAGTAAAAAGCAAAAGCTATTTTCAAATACTCCTCAATGAAAACTTAAGAATGAAAGGGGAACATTTTCCATTTTAGTGAAGAATAAAGTTATTGTTTAACTCTTTTTAAAGCATCACCTGTTACCTTGGTGATAGCTGATAGAAGTCACTTTACTTACTTCTCTGATTAAGTGAACTTCCAAAAACTTTTCTGAAACTTCAAAATATTTGACATAAAAGGAATGTTCTCAGAATGCACAAGTTTTACATAAGTGATGGCTCATTAATAAGGCAGCATTGAGTTGATTTTTTTTAAATGGGCTCTTCAATGAAACATTTTGATCCATGAGCTAAAGGTTCAGTTCACCTGCTTTTAAGCTCACTCATTCTTTTTGAATTTAGAATTAGCATCTTGGCTAAATGGAATTTCTGAAGAAGACAGGCTTCAAAGACATACTCAAGAAGCAAGAATTACAATGGGGTTGTGAATAGTACAGGTTGGGATAGTAGCCACCAAAATTAAAACAACCAAAGGGGTTTGCCTGGCATTAAGGAAGTGTGTTAATGCATACATGGTGCCTGTGGATATGTTGCAAAGGAAATTCAAAAAGCCTTTCACAAAGAATACATATGAAGAGCAAATTTATATTTGCTTCAATAATTACTAAAACACAAATGACAGAATTGTGAAAATATACTGAAAATATCAAAATATGATATTATTACAAGATATCATTATTATAGCATAAAAATGAAACAAAGTTGCTCTTGGCTAATTTAAATCATTTACAACTACTTTTTAAATAATGTGATTGATTGTGAGCATTTCATTTCCAATACAGACCGAATGAAATAATGTATGTAAAGTGTCTTGCAAACCTTAAACTATTATTTGAAGGTTAAATTATTATATAAAGATTTCTTAATTTTTTTTTGATGGTGCAATGGACTATTTTGGTTGTCTTGTAAAACCTATGGAACTCTTCTCAGAATGATATTTTTAAATGAATTAAATAAAATTAATAAGATTAGAAAGAAGATAATTATTTTGTAATATATTATCAGAATTTGTTAAATAGTTCACAACTATCAGGTTAAAATCTCATAGACAATGTCACATATATTTGACCATTCAAAAAATTTATGCTTCAAAATTTCTCCAAAGCCTTTATTCAAAATTCCAATCATTTTATATTAAAATCTAGTTTTGCTTATATTGTCAGTATAAATCAATTAGCATGTATTAAGTGTCTATTATGTGCCAGAAGCTGCAGAAACAAAGATAGACATACCATGAGAAAAAAGATGAAAACTAAAGTGAAACATCAGCAAAAACAATCAGGACATTTTTGTTCTTTTTTTTCTTCTCGTTTATGATAGGTTATTTATCTGATGGACTGAAAACATGTACATATACATAAAAATCTGTTCATTGGCTGTTTTTTGCTGTTAAATTATGGTCACTTATGGTTTTGATCATTACATGGACATAACATGTGTACATGGGCATAGACCTTTCATGTTTTCCATATTTCCTCTAACCTTTTTAATGAAATAGTTGGTTTCTAGGTTAAATAAAACAACTGAGTTTTTTTTTTTTACAGATATTTGAGGGTATTTTTTAGGGGAAGGGTATATTATACTTGCTTTTAAGTCTTTTTAATTTATCAAAAGCAATATGATCCTGATTTTTCCCATAAATTTCTTTGATCTTTTACAATATTCTGACATCAGGTATCCAGAACACTGACTGACATTTCACACTTTTACCTTAATTTAGCTTTGCAACTTCCCATCCATTCATCTTTGACAGTCAAATACGTCTTTATAAATCCTTTGCATGACTCTTTCTTAGATGTTCTTCATTCTAATCATTGTTATGTCACTTACTCTTCATGTCAATGTGAAAATATATAACCATAAAAGTAAAACCTGTCCATCCTCCCCTCTTAGGAATATTAAATTGCTATAAAAATAAAATTTATATGACTCCATACAAACTTTCAGAATGTTGTGAGTCATCCTTTCCTCATTGCTTGATGAAATAGGCAGAATGTTAACTTCTCGCCTTTGATGAAGAAACAATATATAGTTCTATTCATTTCATAAGATTTGCTTCCTAATATCTTTTACTACCAAATAAAATTGCTTCTTAGATTCCATTCTCCATCCCTCTTCTTAAGAAAGTTGAATATAGGTGTATCTACTTTGAACCCCCCCAAAATTTGGAAAGAAGCAAAAGAAATAATAAGAAATAAGAGAAAGCTTCAGAAGTTTTTTTTCTTCCCAATGCTTTGCATATCAGAGCAACGAGCATATCTGTAATGAAAAAGGGAGGTTTTTCACTTTGAACAGTTATTTCTTTAGCTACAGAATTCCAAAAACTGAACTGTAGCAAAATAAATGGAATTGAATCTAATCACCTAAATATGAAATACATTGTGGCAATATTGACAGTGGTGGGTCTCCTGATGGCCTTGAAGATAATGAAGGAGTTGAAAAGAATGATAATCCCTGGTCTACACTCAAATATCAGGGTTTAAATTTATCTTAATTTTCACTGACATTTGTATGTAGTAAAAAGAAAACCATGTACTTACAAAATATTTTTAATAGCTAAGTGGCTAGAACAGAGAGTTGAGAATTCATTTATGAGAATTATTATTAACTGACAGAACAGGTTTTATTAACTTTTTGAAACCAACCTACTCTTAAAAGCTCATGACATTCTGGGACTCATGTCATATTTGCTTGGTGTCAACAAAACAACTTGATGTGTGAAAAATTTGGACAAAAAATTGGTTTATTTTTAACCATCTTATACAAAATAATTAATTTAATTATTTATAGGGGTGATGGATCTAGTGCTAGACAAAACATTCTGAGCAATTTTGGGGGGGGGATTGTTTTGGTGTAACGTAGAAATAGTTATTGTGAATTCTTATGAAATCCAACATGAAGATGTTTTCTCCAAAACTACTCAAAATCTTGAAAAACATTTATTAAGTTACTGAAAATTGATGAGGACTTCTCTTTCCGAAATGTTTAATAGTAGCTAGCATTTATATGATACTTTAAGATTTGCAAAGCACAATTTATATCTGATCTCATTTGATTGCCACAACCTTGAGAGTTAGTTGATATTCTTATTCCCATTTCAGAGAAGAGGAAACTGAGGCTTGGAAAGATTAAGTGGCTTGTCCAGAGTCACACTTTTAGTAAGTATGTAAGTTAGGATTTGAATTTAAGTCCCCTATCTACAAATAAAGCACTATACTATGTCACCTAGCGGCTTCATACTAAAATCAATCTAGTCTCTATTATTGCTTTGTTAAATTGGACAGAGTTTGACTAATAAAGGGATAGATAGATTAAAAGACAGATAGATATTGAAAAAAAGAGAGAGCACATTTCATATATTTATTTATTTATCATTTATTTGTGTGTGTGTGTGTGTGTGTATTTGTATATGGAAAGCTCACTCCCTCAAAAAAAAAACACTTCTAAAAGTAAATAAAAGTTTTAAAAAATGTAATTCCAATTACCTGAAGGGCTTTCACCTTCAAAGATTAATTTGTTCTATTTGTCCCCAGAAGCTAGAAATAGGAACAATGTTCATAAGATACTAGAGATTGATATAGGAAAAAACCACCCTATAATTAGAGCCATCCAGAAGTGCAATGGTATTTTTTAGGAGATCTTGAGTAATCCAAAGCTGGAACGTTTCAAGTAAAGACTTGTGGTCACCAAGAGGGATAATCATATTGGACATTTTTGGATATATGGGTTAAACTAGACAGTCCCAAAGGTTCTTTTCAACTGAAATCTGTGATTCTGTTATTTTGCTAAAGGATCATATAAAAGGATTGCTATTTAAGAATTGGAAATAAAATTATATGTCATTCACAATCTAAAATATAAATGAAGTAAAATGATAAGAAAAAGAAACACATATGGATGTGTGCATAGCTATATATGTTTAGGTATGTATTAGATATAATAAATTGTTTTTCCTAAGAGCATGTGTGGTTTATGTTTGAAGTTTGAGGTTCTCTCTCTCCACACCCACTATTTAGCACATTTTCTTGATTATGTTTTTTCATATGTTATTATTGTTTTTCTTACTCTGAGCAATAATTGCCAGAATACCCTGTAAACATTTTTAAAATAGCAAAAAAAATAGTAAAGCAATAATCATATATAATGCTATTATTCAGTGATAGCTAAGATACCAAAATGTCCACTTTCAAGTCTAATCAATTCTACTGAGACTGTTACTTTTCAGCCACTTACAAGAGTCAAGTTTGGTCAGATGTTTAATTTCCTTGCCCTTGGCCACTTCCCACATAGGTTCTCAGATTTACTATTTAAATTGATTAGTGGCAAGAAATTATTTTGGTAGGAGGAATAATGCAAAACTGAATACTATACAATCTCCACCAGGGAAATCTTTGGTAATAATAATATGAGGCTCTTAGTTCAGTTAACTGTTCATGGCAGTTCCACATTATATTTAGACCAGAAGATATTAATAGTAACTAGTACATACTGTTGACTAATATAAATGCTTTTCTCTCTAACTTTTAAAAAATCATCCACACAATTACAACTGAAGGAAATGTTAATATATGTATATACACATATTTGTATATATATGAATATATACATGCTCATATACATGGGCTTGAGCACACTGTACACAGAATATATATATATATATATATATATATATATATACACACATACACACACACACACCCATTATTCCTACCCTCAAGGAACATATGCTTACCTTTTTCTTTTGATGAAATATAAATTATATATATATATGTACATATATGCATATTTGTTTGTAAAGGCTACTCACTAATTTAGAATAAAAAAGTCTCATGCACAATAAAAATATTACTGTAGGGGAGAGGTTTTGTTTATTAATGTGTCTGTTTCACAGAAAAATATATATGTATACATGTATGTGTTTATATATATGTATGTATACACAGACATAAGTATATCATGGTATATCATCAAGCATCTAGATGGCCTCAGGCTCATCTGGTGAAAATTTTCTTTGAAATAATCTTAGCTGGTCTTCCAGAAACATTGAAGACAGTTAATTACCAGGAATATAATACATCCATCTTACTACAACCTATTTCAGCTTTTGTTCCACTAGTAGAGTCTTTTAGAATCCACAATCATATGTAATCAATATAGATTTTTCTTAAAGCTGTATGCCTTCAAAATTGGTCTACTTTCTATAGTTGTCCTTTATTAAAATGGAGTTTTCTAGAAACTCCTTAGCATTAGCTTTACTGGAAAACCAATTTCTTTAGTGACCTACTTTTCATTCGGATTACAATTTGGATATATTTGAAGTGATATTTCCAAGGACTTGAGAATGATGGCTTTTTTTTCCAAATCAAACTAGCTCAATCTTTCACATTTTTTCCCAGAAAATTCTTAAGCTGCTACAAAAATGTCTTATGGAGACATTCTAAAATTGTATATGGAGGTAACAAAATGACAATTCTGAGTAAAAGTAAAAATTTCCAGGTACTATATTTGAAATGACCCTCAGAATAGTGTTTAGAATGAAGACTTTTCACTTCTTATTTTTCAAGTTAAATTTCACAAAAGGATGCCAACAGGAAAGAAATACAATAATCTTTCAAATGAAGTTCTGATTTATGATTTCAGTCTTCAAATTGGTCTGTATCATTTTTTATAAGTTATTTTTAAAAGTTAGAAAAAAAAAACTTCCAAATGCCTTTGAAGTACTGAATTTCATTTGAAACATCATAAAAGATAGTAATCTCACATGGTCCACATGGTGCTAAGAAAAGCTAGAATCTAGCAAAGTGTCTCTATAAATGAAAAGATGGGAATTGAATCAATTCTATTTACAGAAACAGAATCTATAATCATTCTAACTTTCATCAACTATGCCTAAATGTGCAAACATCGTGACTCAAATGACTCCTCATACCAGGCAAACAAGTTAATTTTGTTGAAGGAGATGATTATTTGATAAGGTTAGTGTGAGTGTGTGGGGGAATATGAATCTTTACCTTGGGAATCAGTAGATTTGATAACCTTTGTGAGCCCTTCCAAAAGGTTCTGTATTTTGTTGATTTATTGACCACAAAAAATTAAGGTAATTTAGTAAAAAACCAATGATTTATATTCCTTTAGGAATTGTGACAATCATTTCTTTGAATTACAAACATCCTACTCTTCCTCGTCTTTCTAAAAAGTAAAACGTGGTGTATTTAATGTTTTTGACCTAGTGGGAATTTGTTTTACTTTGTCAGCTTCATGAAACACTTTGAGATAATTAGAGACATCCAAGGTTGTCACAAAACTACAGTGGGAAATACTGTTAAATGAATTCAGAAAGCAGGAAAGTATTCATAGGATTTCTGATGAATCCTCACCATGTGTATGTATTAAGGAAGTCTTATAATGCTTTAAAATATTAAAAAGACATAATTTAAGACTATCAAAATATCCATGTAAAAGGAAAGGAAGACTGACATACTGATGATGGTGAGTTAATGTCAGAGTACAAAGTGAAAACTCAAAGGACTTACAGATAGGGATTTTATCCATTACCCATTTCCATTACAATGCTCTATTCCTTTGTTTTATCCTATTTTGGGACTGTTTTGTACATGATTGAATAGTAAGGAAAAAATTAGAAGACTTTCTTCCAGGGATCTGCCATATTAATTAAAAGGAGGCATTGATAAATTTCATGTCAAAATAGACAGACATTGTAGCTGACAAAATGTCAAAAATGGGACCAGAAAAAGGGTAAAAATACCTTTTTTCTATAGGGAATTGAAGAAAAAAATGTACTGCAATATCTAAAAATAGTAATGACGAGTGTCATCATCAGTTGAGCCTTGTGCTAAGGCTGTCATTGTGGGATGGTATGTATTTTTATCCTTAATATTTGTGTCATAATGAGCACACACCACAGTAACAAGCAAAGGCAAGGGAAAAGCCTGCATGAAAAAAATATTTAACAAAATTTGCTAAGTAATTAGGTCAGTCATGCATGCTAAACTTGGAAGCAAAGTCCATGAGAAGATAATGATTTTATTTTGTTTTAGTTATTTATTGTAAAAGCTCACAACCTAAAAAATTAACACAGTCATCAAAATGACTTGTGTTGTTGTGAAAATATGTATAAAAGTCTTCTGAACTTAACTGAAACAAGTTTTTCCCTCAGTTCTGAGTGGCATAACATAATTTGAGGGTGAAAATATCTTTTCATTTTTCACTATTTCTAGCTAGCTGCTATCAATATATATTCACTGAGCATTTTAACCAAGAAGAGTATGAAATAACAAATGCATGTTGTAATAAATAATGCATGATAGATAATTTTAAATGACATTTTAAAAGTTATGTCAAAGAGGTGAAGGCATTAAAATATAAACAGATTGACATCATGAAAGTACCTCTCTACAAAAAGGAAATTAAATACGTTCAGAAAACTCTAAAGGGTAAAGAAAGAGAGAGGATTTAAAATTGTCTTGAAATTTAAAAAAAATCATAATTATAATGACTTATTATAATTTTACTCATGCTGGAAAAGTAGAAGAAAATGTTCCTTCTGAGAAAATAATTCAAGATGAAAAGATTAGACTCATTCCTGCATTTCATAAATTCTTTATTGGAGGAAGAGAAAGGAGGAAAGACAGAGAGAAACAAAGACCAGCATATGATTCTAAATGAACACTATAGTAGCATTGTGAATATCTGTCTCCTTTTATGAAGAAATGTGAATTTGGCAAAAAAAAAAAATGAAGTATGTTATAGACTTCTCCTCCACAGAGGGGGAAAAAAGCCTGAATTCACTCATTGTAACCTAAAATTGACTTGGTGTGCCTGATTTATCACAAGGATATTTCTCAAGTTTATTTCAAAAGAAAACAATTGCCGACTGTTGCTTCTTTGATATTTCTTCACACTATTCTTTTATAACTAAAAAAAGTCAATATCTATCATAGTCCCCAATGTTCATAAATTATCACTGCTTTTCCCTTGATGCTCTTTAGAAAATCCCACTAAATATGGGTCATTTACCTGAGTTAATTTTTGATACAAGAGGGAGTCTTAAAGTTCTCATACCCTCTATCAACAAGAGAAAAGTCTTTATGAAGACAACATAAAAAGTTTCCTTGATAGAATTCCCCAGAATGTTTATTAGTAAAAACTAAGTTTAACAATAACACACTGTTAGAGGATCTGTGAATTGGTTCAACAATTCTGGGAAACATTCAGAGATATGTGAGAAAAGAGATTAAATTGAACTTAGCATTTAACTCAAAGATCCTCTCCCAAGATATATATCTCATCAAGGTTTGAGACAAAAAGAGACTCCAAGTACACCAAAGTTCTCCTTGAAGCATTTTTTTAGCAAAGAATCAAAAACAAAATAGGAGCATCATGATTAGGGAATGGTCGAACAGACTGCAACATAAGAATACGATAGAACATTTTGATAATAGAAAAAAATACAAATATGAAAAATTCAGAAAAAAACTATAGGAAAACAACAAGGACATGACCAATAATAAAAATAGCTAACATTTGTACGGCACATTAAGGTTTTAAAAAGCATTTAAGAAATGCATTTTATCACTATGATTCTGTAAGTTAGGTGCTGTTATTATTTCCACTTACAGATGAGGAAACTGACATAGACAAAGGTCAAGTATCTTGTCCAGGGTCACACAGATAGTAAGGGGCTGAAGATGGATTTGATGAGAAACAAAGACCAAGAACAATACCAATACACACAATGAGTAGAACAATGTAAATAAATAGAACAATAAAAGGAAGCAATGTAATTA
Source organism: Vombatus ursinus (assembly GCF_900497805.2). Lineage (NCBI taxonomy): Eukaryota > Metazoa > Chordata > Mammalia > Diprotodontia > Vombatidae > Vombatus > Vombatus ursinus. The sequence continues at coordinate 46,948 of NW_020953439.1, read as the reverse complement.
TTACAGTCATATTGTATAGAGTAATTATTGTGTAATTTTAGTGACCAATATTGCTTGGGAGAAGAACTGAAGAAATAAAACACCATCCTTTCCTTATATAAGGGGATACTAAGAGTACAGAATGGTGCATATGTTGGTGTAAGATGTCACCACATTATTTTTTTTTTTTGGTTAATTTACTTTGCTAGTAGGCAATGTTTCAAGTAGTGAGAAGATGGGGACTGGAGTGTTCTATCCAGAAATTCTTTTTATATAAAAGCAAAATCTGCCAATGTATATATTTTTTTAAATCTCAGGATTTCATGACAACTTATTTTGAGACATTTTTCAGATGATAATCATTCAGGTAAAGATTGAATTAGATGACAGTAGAAGTTTCTTTAACTGTCATATTATTTGATTCATTTGTGGAATGAATAGTCAGTGGTTCTAGCTAAACCAACAAATGTGTCATTAGCAATTCTGAGGATGTATGCTGTACTCACATGTGTGTATTATGTAGATATACACATATAACTCATTAGAATAACAGTAATAGAATAATAATAAGAACACAAGTTGAACACATACCACAATTTCGAACTATGCCCTAAGGGCTATAAAAATGTGTATACCTCTTTACCCAACAATACCACTATTAGGTCTGTATTTCAAAGAGATAAAAGGAAAAGGACCTATATGTACAAAATTATTTATAACTGCTCTTTTTGTGGTGACAAAAAATGAAAATTAAGGAGATGTCCATCAGTTGTGGAATGGCTAAATAAGTTGCGGTATTATTGTTTGCCCTCCATTTTTGAAGAGGACTAGTAACATGATGAGGGTGACGTCTTGACTTACCCATGAATTGGATTTAAGTGAGGCAGAGCTGTGCAGACTCATCAGCCTCCCAATCTCTTCAAGAATCATTGAAGTCCAGTGGCAAGACAAAAATCGAGACAACTGGTGTTGGTGCTGGATGCAATGGATGATCTTGGCATCTTTGATGTCTGATCAAGCTCTAAGTACTCCACAATCCCTGTTTCGGCCAGTTTCATGGCTCTTGGAAACAAATTGTTCTTCTTTACCCATTCCACAGGTGATCTTCTTGGGATAGAATTATCCCTAAATCATTGATGTGTTGGAAACCCGCAACCTGATTTAGCCCATCTGACAAGATGGTTTTACCGGGATGTGGCAACTATACATGCTACAGCTTCTTGGAGCCACAGATGAGATCTGGGTAACAGGTGGACAGCAAAGGTAAATAAGCCACCCTGAAAAAGGCTCAGTAAGCCCTCACACCAGAAGTGCTAGTTCTCTCTAATCACCACAAAAACCATATGTGGTATATGATTGTGAGTGAACACTATTATACTATAAGAAATTATAAGCAGGATACTTTCAGAAAAACCTTGGAAGACTTACATGAACTAATGCAAAGTGAAGTAAGCAGACCTGAGAACATTGTATGCAGTAATGGCAAAAGTGGAAGATGACGAATTGTAAATAACTTAGCTATTCTGATCAATGAAATTATCTAAGGCAACTGTGAAGGACTTAATGGAGAAAAATGCAGTCCACCTCCAGTGAAAGGATTGATGTAGTCTGAATATAGATTGAAGCAATTTTTTTCTTTAACTTTGTCTTGTTTTTTGTTTTGTTTTTGGTTTCTGTTTTCTTTTGCAACATGGCTAATATGGAAACATGTTTTGCATGACTACATATGTATAATCTATATCAAATTGCTTGCCTTCTCATGGAAAAGGGGAAGGGAAGAATGGAAAGTGTGAAACTCAATTTTTTTAATGTTAAAATTTGTACATGTAATTGTATAAAAAATTTGTATAAAAAAAGTGGATTTTTTTCTTACAAATGGTAGAACCCATTACTATACTGGAATGGAGAACAACAGATAAACTGAATGGCAAGCATGAAAGGGGGGAAGTGTCTTCATAATGAAGTTTTATTCATTTATTCGAAGAAATATCAATATCCAAACATAGATACCCAAAACTACCTACCAAAGTCAAATAGAGACAGAGAGATGTAGCTATATATATACATGTGTCTACACGCATGTATACACATACACATATTCATACACACATACATACATATACATACGTAAATATAATTTGAAAATTTATCGACATTGTCCATATTAGTTCTTTATAATTGTCAATGAAAACATATTCAAATAATTTCATTAAACATGTCACTATTTGCCTCTAAATGCTTTTAGCTACATTTAGAAACATAATACCAATGGGATCTGGAGCATAAAAAAAAAAGAGGCAGAGGAGACAGTGTAACTGGGTTTTTAAAGCCTGTTATCATATTCCTTGAGCCAAAGGGCAAATGGCAGCACACTAGCAATGTTATGCAGCTGCAGCGGGGGAAGAAAAGATCTTTCGCTTTGGAAGTCCTTTGCAACAATATGTCAAGATGAGATTTAAAGAGTGTATGGAGAGTGTGAGGAGAATAGAAATTCAAAAATGCTCCACCCATTTCCCAAGAATCCTTAGCATGAAAAATTTAAATGAGTAACTTTTAAGGATTTAAAAAAAATTTAACATCTAATGTTTCTAATATAAATTCTCACTTTTATAAATGTACACCTTTTATAATGAATAAATAAACAATCATTTATCTCAGCTTTATTGCTAACATGAAATCTCACTTTTTAACTCTATTTCTTTGCTTTCCTTTGATAAAAGAGAAGTCTGTTGGTGACCTTGAAATTCAACCCACTTTTCTTTCATTCTATGTGTGCCTGAAGGAATGTTTGTAGGTATTTGACCTTACCTTGCTCAGACATTCCCTTAGTCCCTATATATATTAACTAGAGTTATTCCTATGATGGAGGACAATGTTTTCTTTTTCATGTAATGGGTCTTAGGCCTGAAATATTTCTCTAGGGGGGTGAAAAGATATAATCTTGGCAGCTCATATCTAGGTACTGTTTTTCCCAAGGGTCAACAGACACATTTACTCATAGACTCCAGAAAAAAAAAAGCAAAAAACTCTTGGAGAATATATAGTAAAATAGCACCTCAATTTAAAAACATATTTAAACATATATTTTAGTAGTCTTTATTTGCAATGTTTTCCATAGTATTTTCTTTTCATTTGCAATATTTGGTAAATATAAAATGTTTACAAAATTATTTATATGAACTGAGAAACAGTTGTAAGACATTTATTTTCTATTTGGTTGCATCTACTTTATGATCCTAAACAACTCTGATTAAATTAAATAAGTTACCATTATTTCACTTCCAATAAATCAATAGATACTTACTTTACAAAATCAGCATGATGAAATATGCCCTGGGATTTGGGTAGTTATGACCTGGCTTTAGTCTGGACTGATGACCTTGTTTAATCTTGGGTGAACCACTTCATTTCTCTAAGTCTCCCCTGCCTTAGCTGTAAAATAGAGGCAATCATAATTACTATGTCTACCACAGCTAATCACTATAAAGCATAATAGTAATGTAAGCTTTTAGTATTTATTTAATGTTTTTATTTATAAAATATTATGCTATGAGGTATCAGTACCATGTACTGAGTACAGAAAAAAATAGTATAAATCTAGATGTCTGCCTTTATTATTATACAGCTAAGAATGGTGTCATTGTGTAAACTCCCTGGCCTGTAAGACTATAAAACAGGTCCTAGCTCTGCAATTAATTGGTTTTGCCATCTTGGGGAAGTAACTTCAGCTGTGTATGTCTGAGTACTTTCATCAACACATGATGAAGGGGCATTTCCTATCTTTGTTGTTAAGTCATTCAGTAGTGTTTGACTTTTTGTGACCCCATGGACCATAGCACACCAATACCGGTCATGGGATTTTCTTGGCAAAGTTACTGGAGTAGTTTGCCATTTCCTTTTCCAGTGCATTATGGCAAACAGAAGTCAAGTGACTTGCTCAGTGTCGCACAGCTAGTTAAGTGTTTGAGGCTGGATTTGAATGCATTTCTTCCTGACCCCAAGTCCAGCACTCTATCCACTTTTCCATCTAGCCTCCTTTCCACCCTACCTCCTGAAATTAAGAGCAGCTCCAGATATCCACTGACTCTACACCCTTAAGACTCTTCTTCCAATAGGTGTAAAGATGTAAAGATGATAAAGGAGGGACAGGAGAATGGGAAGTAGGGAGAGGAAAATAACCCTCAGGGAAGAGAAGAATCCACTTGGTATTAATTATATTCTACTCAATGGAAGAAAAATGTGAAATAACTAATGGGCAACCCTCCTGCAAATATCCCAATAAATTTTTAATCCTAGCCTCTTAATTTATTGTAATTTTTCTAGGAATATTTATTGCTTAGCATTCCCTTTCCTGTGTGGGAATAAAACTGCCTACACCAGGCCTCCACAACCTGTGGTCCCCAGGCTGCTTATGGCTGGCAGGCATGACAAATGATTTCTGGCAGCCCACAAAAAATGTAAAGGATGTTTTTCTATACATTTTTCATGGGCTGCCTGAAATTCTTTGGCATGCCACAAGACCACAGGTTGTGCAGGGCCTGGCCTATGCCATACTTGACTCATGCATGTACTCTTGGAACCATTTTTTAAATTATTCTTACCCACCTCCATCCATTCTCCACCCCCTGTTGCACAGTCCCTCTTAGAATAGTCAAAAATAGAATTGTTCCTAATGAATCTGAGATGGGCATGAAACTAAATAACTGGGATCCTATTCCCCTTATTAAGGAGAGAGGTAACCCCAGAGCAATGAACCTAGGACAAACCAGGACAATGGGTAAAAGAATGGGATTAGTCAAGTTTACCAAAGCCTATGGCTTCCGTTAAGCCATACATGGCTAACTGTGGCACCAGATATAAGACTAAAGACTTAAAGTACAGGATCTCTAAGGTAACTCACAGATCTAAAACTCTATGAATACATGACACATAGACATAAAAAGCTCATTAACAATGCAACATTATCAGGCAGAAAAAAAACAAAGGATCTATTTGATGATTAATGCATTAAGATTTAAGAATCTGCAGGGAAGGGTGGTATCAGTGTGGATTTGGAGCATTCAC
>NW_020953439.1:0-26905 GCF_900497805.2 Vombatus ursinus | reverse complement strand
CAAGTCATTCACTAATTGATAAATGATCAGAGGATATGAATAAGCAGTTTTCCAGTAAATAAATGAAACCAGTTTTTAGCCATATGAAAAAAAATGTTCTAAATCATTACTGATTAGAGAAATGCAGATTAAAACATCCTTGAGATATCTTTTTAATACTTAGTAGGTTAGCTACAATGCTAGAAGGGGAACGTCATAAATGTTGGAGATGTGGAAAAATTAGGACACTAATTCATTGCTGGTGGAATTGTTAACTGATCCAACTATTTTGGGAAGCAATTTGGAATCTATACCCTTTAACCCTACAATACCACTACCTGATTTATTTCCAAAGATGATTAAAGAAAAAGGAAAAAAGCCTATATGTTCTAAAATGTCCATTGTAGCTCTCTTTGTGGTGGCAAAGAACTGGAAATTATAGGGATTCCCATGGATTGGGGAATGACTGAAAGAGTTGTGGTATATGATTATGATGGAATACTACCGTGTTATAAGAAATGATGATCTCAATGAATTTAGAAAAAAAAAAAAACATGGAAAGGTTTGCACAAAATAATGAAGAGTGAAATGAACAGAACCAAGAAAAGATTGTATACAGCAACAGCAATATTGTTTTAAGAATGACTTTGATGGAATGTTATTTTGTCTATTATAAATACCGAAATTAACTATAAAGGGCATATGAAATAAGATGCTATCTGCATCCAGAAAAAGAACTGATCGATATATAAAATACATACAAACATACACACGTACATACATACATACATACATAAATGCATATCTATTTGTGTCTAATGGTAGCCTTATCTAAGTTAGGCGGGAAGGAAGAAAAAAGGAGGAAAAAATGAATTTACTTAATATTTGTGCTATATGTTGTAATTGCAAGTTGTGCATAGTAGTTTTGTAGTGTCACATGCAATCTTTTTTCATTGCACTATGCTATGGAAATGCTTGTTTTATTCCATAAATGAAAAGTAAAATAAATTTAAAGAAAATAAGTTACACATGCAAAGTATAAATTCTCTAGGAAGTTCTATGAATCTATGATAGCACTATGAGACTGTTGTATAAGGACCAGAAAAGCTAAGTTGGAATGTGCTAGGCATTTTTTTTTAATTTTGGTGATGAATTTTGGTTATAATAACTAATGAAGAACATTTACTAAAGTATAAATGAGTTGCACTTTTTTGTTTTAGAGGGATGAAATCAAACAGATGAAACCATGGAACTGTGTAAATATTAAGACATTTTAGTTGAAAAACATATATAACAATTGTGGCCTCAAATGAATAAAATAAATTTGAAAAGTACTCTGGAATCACCAGCCCACAATTCAATCTTTTGAGTTCCGTATATTCAATGTATCACTATTCAGTATATATTAAGACTTGCTCTACATTTTTAAGGTGTTTGTTTTTGTTTCTTTGTTGGTGGCAGTGGTGGTTTCTTTACTTAAAACATACTCAAAAAATCTACTAAACTTTGATCCAGTGCAAAAAAGATGGCTCAATAGTACTACATGCAGATGTGCCTATTGGGAGTATTTGTGCTTTGTATGAATTAAATTTTGCTAAATGTTTTAAGAAAGCATGTTTCTTCCTCTTTGTTGAAGGAGGTATGCAGCATTCCCAAGTTTTATTTTCTATTTCATTCTATACTATTTCCCTTTACCACTAGTGTTATAAGTAATAACAGCAAAACTGAACTAGTTCTCTATAAGACTTAATTTGTAAAGAATTTCTGCTTGACATATAAATGAAAGCACGTCTCTTATGCATGTTTCACAAAGACTCTGATTCTAAATGTGTTCTTTTATTTTGCTAAAAACAACACTGTTACCTCCTTTGTCATTTCCTTAAATAATGCATTATATCTTAGAAAAATACATTTAAAGTGGGGGAAAATACCTTTTAGAGAACTACAGAGTTTCAGAGTTGGAAGACCCCTCAAGAGTCTCACCTGAACAAAAGTCCTCATACCTGTGACATACTTTGAAAAATAATCAATCACTCTTTTGTGGAAAACACACTGAGAAGGAATTCATCATCTCTAGGAGCACTGATTTCACTCTCAGACAATTCCAGTTATCTGGAAGTTACTTTGTTTTTATTTGTTTTATTTTGTTTATCCTCTTTACATCAAATGTACATTTGCCATCTTGCATCACCAACCAATTGCTCCTAGTTCTGACTTGTGAGACACAATGGAATGTCTATCTTCTACATTACAAACTTTCAAATACTTTAGGTCAGTCATCATGATTATATGAAGATAATACATGAAACATTCTCTTTTTGAGGCTAAACTTCCAAAGTTGCTTCAACTGATCTTCATATGACGTGCACTGAAGGCCATTCAACATCCTTGCTGTACACTTCTGAATGATCCCCAGTACGTCACTTTGCTTTAAACTGTGCTAGACACAAGTGAAAAAAATACCACACAGTCTGATCAGGACAAAGTACAATAGCCCTAAACTATAAGCCAATTTGATTTAATTTTGATATGAGAATATTCAAGGGATGGGTATGGTATAGGCAAGAAAGTAAAAGATTAAAGATGTTGTTTGTTCATTTTTATCTCCAATGAATCAAAAATCATCCCTTTTTTTTCCCTAGACTCAGTTGAGATTTTCTCTAATGACCAGCAATCAGGAAAGACAGAACAAATTTGATAAGCAGATCAAAGATGATCAGTAAAAAAAAAAAAAGGCTTGCAGTACTAACAAATCATAGAAGTGAAACCAAGGTGAGTTGAGCCTTGACTTCAAATCAAATAAGGTATGTCTAGACAACATGAAGTCAAAGGAAGTGGGTTCAAAATCTGACTCTATTACTCAGTACTTTGGTGATACACTTCACTATTTTGGTGCTCTATTTTCCTCATCTATAAATCAAAGCTGTTGTATTTAATGAGCTCTAAATTACCTTCCTGATACACTTATAATTCCATTATTGGTAATCCTTATATTAAACTTAAATCTGCTTTCTGGGAACTTCCATTCATTCCTGCAGCAGAAATTTAGTCAATTATTTCAATTCAAAAAATCATTGATGTTGTTATTTAATGCTAAAGATATGGTCTACTGTGGAATATCACTTATAAACACATACTAGTCACCTCCTACCCCTTCATTCAAGATGCTTTCAATTTGTATACACATAATTGTTGCATAAATGGAATACAAGCATCTAAGACAATTAGGTGTTAGAATAGCACTAGCAAAGATCTGGAAATAGAAACAGATGCCTATTGATCAATGTGAGTAATATTAAATCACAAAAAAAAATACACGGTCCCAAAAAATAAACAAGTCACTTACCTCCACTTCTTTGCAGTGGTGGGAGTTCCAAGGGTGTGGAACACTGAAGATTCCTTCTGATGTTGTCAATCATCAATTTATTGATTATCAGTGATTTGTGAAAGCCAAAAAAAGCTAACACAATTTTAGGCAACATTCCAATAAAAGTGTAGAGCAAAGATGATGACAGTCCTATTGCACTCTGTTTTGTTCACATCACATATTTAATATTGTGTTCAATTTTGCATACCATATTTTTACACAGACACTGAAAAGCTGTATAAATTCCTGAGGGGAATGAACAGAACGATAAGGAGACTAGAAACCCAGTCATTCAAAGATCAACTGAAGGAATTAGGAATGTATTTACCCTGGAGAAGAGAAGATAGGGACACAAAAGGTTGAAGGAATGAGTTGAAAATTTTTGAGGAGATAATTGCAACAGCAACAGTTAGCAACAATGCCTTCTGCAATTAGAGTTGACCAAACCAAAAATGACCAAATTTCCATGTCACAGAATGCCTTCCTAATGGTCTTCAATTGGAGTCTAAAAGACTACTTGTGGTTATTGTTTTTGTTCAGTCATTTTCAGTAATGTTCAACTCTTTGTGATCCTATTTGGGGTTTTCTTGGCAAAGATACTGGAGTCGTCTGACATTTCTATTTCCAGCTCATGTTACAGATGAGAAAACTGAATCAAACAAGGCTAAGTGACTTGCCCAAGGTCAAACCTAGTAAGTCTCCAAGGGCAGATATGAACTCAAGAAGATGAGTCTTCATGATTCTAGGCCTGACATTCTATCCCTGTGCCGGTTAGCTGTGACTATTGTAGAAGAATTAATTATCTGAGTCAGTGTTGTAATGAAACCTCAATGTTAGCCTCAAGTTAAATATCTTCGATTCTATGGAATATTTATATTTTCCCCATTATGCTCTCTTCTTTTCTGCTCAAAGTCAACTATTTCTACTTATTCTTCCCATTTTAAATACTAGTGATACATTTTAAGAACTTAGCGAAATAATTATACATAACCATGAATTTCTAAAATTTAATCAAATCAGAAAACTTACATACCACAATGGAACACAAACGGTTAGTAAGAAAAATAATTACCATAAGGATGTATGTTTATGCAAAGTTGTTTAATAAATAACTGAAGGAACAATTCTCCTGGTTATTCCCCGCCCTGAAAGGGAGCTTTGTGTCTAGAGGGAAATATATGCATTCTGGTAATTTGGATCTAATTCAATATAAATTAAATGTGCTTACCTCCATAAAGCTATTGATTAAGAGTTATCAACTATAACAGTTTCCTATCAAGATATAAAATGATTGATGGGAAGGAAAGTATTACAATTATTGGATGGGATAAAGAAGCATTCAAATGAAGCACAATGTAAGGCTAATAATGTCTCTCCCTCACACACAGCTTCAGCATTTACTGGAAGTGCTTTAGAGTGTTGACTGAGTTCTGAAATGTCCTTGGAGCAACTTTTTTAAAAAATTCCTTAAATTTTACTTTAGATCATGGCAGCATCATGAAGCAGAAAGGCCAGATGTTTTGAGGTTTTATCCAAGCATGACCACATACAGTACTAAGTTCATGACCTTTGTAATTCCCTTAACCTCTCTTGGCTCTATTTCTACTGGTCCATGAAACAAGGATTATTATATTGTGTTATTCATAAGGCTATTGTGAGAATCAAATATATAAATATATGCAATTTTGTCAACATTTAACAAGAGATAGGGTCATATATTCTGAATTAGAAGGGACCTTAGAGAACAAAAAGTCTTCATTTTACAGATAAAATAACGGGCATAAAAAGTTTGAGTGATTACTTGCAAAGGATCACACAACAAATAAATGTCTGCAGTGACATTTGAAGTCACATTACAGTGTTCTTTCCTCAATTCCACCTATCACTAAACTACTTAGATACGTAAATGTTGTTAATTTTAGTCATAACACCTAATTCTTTCTTCTCTAAGCACATTATTTTCTTATACCTGGTGAATTGTTAAGTAACTTACGATATTAAGAAATGGGGCAGGCATACACAGTTCATTCAGTGAGAAAGACCACAATGGCAGTAGGAAATGAAGCTATAATCACACTCCAGTAACCAGAGAGAATCAGGAGGCAAACAGCACAGAAAGGATGGAGAAAGGTAGCAAAAAGTAATACAGAGGTAGGTGGTGTGATATGATGGGGTGCTGAAGGAAAGTATGAAGCATGGGGAGAAAGATGGAGTGGGGGAGGGATGCAAAATTATTCATGTAAGTATGGGTCAGAGTTGGAAATAGTCAGCAACATGGACCAAATGGAGATGAAAGACTGCTCAAGAGGCAGGAGTTTGAGGTTTCATTTTGCAGGGTTTTTAAGAGGAACAGACTCTTAACTGTGCCATTGAGGTTAATTCATTAAAAGTTTTAAATCATCTCAAAGTTGTTTGTAAAACTTTAAAGTTAACAAACCTATGTCATCTCAAAGTGATCAGTAACATTTTGTGTTCTGCTGGTCTTAACTGTAGTTGTACAGATGTCTGGAACTTATCTGAAATTTATATATCATAACCAAAAGGCCCTGACAGAGGAACCTAGATGGCTTCCCCTGATTTAACACATGTTACCAGGTTGTAATTTTTAGTTAACACATGATATGGCTTGCAAATTATACTCCATTGATCTTTGGGAAAACTTTTACTTTGGATGGTTTGCGATTTCTTGGATCCCATTTGCAATCTTACTATCTATATTGACTAGAAAGTGAGAAGGGGCAGTTGGGAGCACCAGAACAAGATCCATTTTTAACACACTTGGCATGCTCACCTTTCTGGATTTCTGCCTGTTGACATTCATCATTCTCTAAGTTCCACTTCACTTTTCACATTTTTCCTGACTCCTTTCCTGATTCCCCCAGAAGAAATAAATCTATCCTTTCTACAAAATCTCATAGATAGCATTTATACAAGCATATATATGTGCACGGACAGTTCTATTTCTTTAATACTTATTTGTGTACATTTCTTGTATTTCCTAAAATAAGCTCCTTTTGGGCAGTTATTCATCTCAGTTATCATGTTATCCCCCATTAGAATCTAGTGTAGTACTTTGTACTTAGTTGGAACATTTGCTCTGTTTTGCTTTATTTTAATCAAATTTTATTTTATTTGAAGATGTGCTTTCTTTCTTTTCCACCCTCCTACCCTCTCTCCATTGCGAAAGCAAGAAAAACAAACACCTATTACAAACATATAAATTAAAAAAAAAATTCCCACAAAAACATAAAGAACTGATGAAGTAAGATACATGGCAAGGGGCGATAGCAGTGTTTTACCCATGTCCTCATCTTAAAGAGTGAAAGGCTACCATGAGTCTCTTCAAATTAATCTTCTGATTGCTTTGGCAAAGATGAAGTCCACACTACTTCCTGTGGGGGGAAAAATCCATAAATAAGCACTCTGCCTCTGACTGTGAAATTGATTGATATCCTTAGAGCCCCCTGCTGGCAGCCAGAATTGCTATTTTAAAGTATAAGGAAAAACAAAATGTATGTGCATAGAAATTATACAAGTATAACTTATTTTCTTCTCAAACTTTTTTGTGAGGGTGTGAAAGAAAGGTGAGAATACATAAAGAAGTATAAAGAAAGGCTATATATTTTCATCAATTTCTATTTTTCATAGGGGATATGTAGAGTTAATTTATTTGCTTTTGTTCCTATATTTTTATTTATTAATTTTATCTTTAGTTAATATCGTATTTTTTATGATTTCTTAAAAGATTAGGCAACTTTTAGACAATGGACCTAAGAAAAGATATTTAAATATGGAGAATGAAGTGTATGGAGACGAGGTCCTATTTCTTTATGACCCTGTAAGACCAGCATTCCAGTAACAATGGTAGAGAAACTTGACCAGAAGAACAAGATTGACTAATGTGAAGAGAAAAAATGAGGTAAAACATGTTGCAGTGACTCTAATGTAAGGAAAGAATAAATATCAGTTTTATTGGTTTTAAGAAAAGATTAGAGGTAGCTTTATTAAAATGAGTCGTGGGAATAAGTATCGACAATAGATAATATAACCAGCAACTGAAAACAAATAAAGTATATCTCAACAAATACAATTATATAGAGATTATTTTTCTTTTGCAAAAATACTCCCAAGTTCCAGCCCCATATTTTAAACAATATATGCAATACGTACAAGACAATACAGTACAATTCTACCATAATGAAGGAGTTTAGGCAATAATTTGGAGTATGTATTAATGGGATTGAACTTATGATTAGAATTTAAAAATAAGTTTGACATGAAGGCAAGCACCACAATATTTTGAAAATTGGAAGGTAATACAAGAAACACTATTTTGCTTTGTTTTAGAAAAAAATTAGAAAGGGAAAGATCAATGAGATGAAGTGTGTAGACTATTGATTATTACTTATTTGAATTCCTTGTATAGATCCTCATCTGGCCCCTGTGTATGTATGTCAGAAATCAAATGATAAATGATATCTTTATCTGATAAAGAGTCATTCTGTAATTGATAAATGGTCAAATATTTGACCAAGTAGTTTTCAGAAAAGGTAATCCAAGCTACTTATAGTCATATAAAATATTTTAAATCACTATTGATTAGAGAAATACAAATTAAAGCAACTCTGAGATACAACCCCACAGCTATCAGATTGGCTAATATGACACAAAATTAAAATCACAAATGTTGAATGGGATGTAGAAAAATTGAGACACTAATACACAGTTGGTGGAGTTGCGAACTGATTCAGCTATTCTGGTGGACAATTTGGAACTACGCCCAAAAGGCTATGAAACCACACATACCATTTGATGCTGCAGTATCACTACTAGGTCTGTATTCCAAAGAGATAAAAAACAAAAAAGGAAAAGGGCCTATAAGTATAAAAATAATTATAGCAGTTATTTTAATGGTGGGAAAAAATGGTAAATGAGGGAATGCCTATTAATTGGGAAATGACTGAACAATTTGTGGCATATGATTGTAATGGAATGTTATTGTGCTATAAGAAATTATGAGCAGGATGCCCTCAGAAAAACCTAGAAAGTAAAAATTATGGTATGCAAAAATGAACACAATATTCAATATGTGATGTAACCAAAACAGAGTACAGTAAGGTTATCATCATTTTTGCTCTATACTTTTATCAAAATGTTGCCTAAAATTATGTTAACTTTTTTCTTAGCAGTACCTGGCACCTACACAAAAATTGACCATGTACTAGGACATAGAAATCTCACAATCAAATGCAGAAAAGCAGAAAGAGTAAATGCATCCTTTTCAGGATGCAATAAAAATAATCCAATACTGGGCAATGGAAAATAGATTAAAATTAATTAGAAACTAAATAATCTAATCCTCAAAAATAAGTGTCAAATAGCAAATTATGGGAAAAATTGATAATTTCATTTAAAAATGACAAAAATGAGACAACATGCCAAAATTTGTGAGATGAAGCCAAAGTGGTACTTAGGAAGAAATGTAAATCTCTAATGCTTACATGAACAAAATAGAGAAAGAGCAGATCAATGAATTGGGCATATCATTAAAAAAAACTAGAAAAAGAACAAATTAAAAATCCCCAATTAATAACTAAATTGGAAATCCTGAAACTCAAAGAAAAAATTAATAAAATTGAAAGTAAGAAAACCATTGACTAACAAATAAAACTAGAAGATGATTTTTATGAAAAAAACAATAAAAAAGATAAATTTTTGGTTAATTTGATAAAAAAGGCAGAAGAAAACTAAATTTAGTATCAAAAATGAAAAGGGTAAATTCACAATCAATGAAGAGGAAATAAAGACAATTATTAGGCACTATTTTGCCCAATTATATGCCAATAAATGTGATGATCTAAATGAAATGGATGAATATCTATGAAAAAATATAAATTACCCAGATTAACAGAAGACAAAATAAATTACTTAAACAACACAATCTCAGAAAAAGAAATTGAACAAGACATAAATTAACTTCCTAAGAAAAAACATCTCCAGGATCAGATGGGTTCATAAGCACGATCTACCAAACATTTAAACAACAATTAGTCCCAATAGTCCCAATAAACTATTTGGAAGAAATAGGTGGAGTCCTACCAAATTTCTTTTATGACATAAATATTTTGCTGATATCTAAACAAGGGAGACCCAAAACAGAGAAAGAAAATTATAGAACAATTTCTGTAATGAATATTGGTGCAAAAAAAATTTAAATAAAATACTAGCAAAGAAATTACAGTAATATATCACAAGGATCATGCACTATGACCATGTGGGATTTATACCAGGAATGGAGGGCTGGTTCAATACTAATAAAACTATCTGTCGTAACTGACCATATCAATAACAAAACCAACAGACTATCTCAATTGATGCAGAAAAAGCTTTTTGACAAAATGCATCACTCTACTAAAAACTGAGTGCATAGGAATAAATGTAGCTTACTTTAAAATGATAAGTAATTACCCAGCTGTGGGGACCGCTTGGGCATTCAGGGCTTCCACCTGGATCACTTTTGTGTGTGCACATGCAAATGAGTCTGATTCAAGAGAATTTTGTTGTGGGAACAGCACATATGCAAAGGGAAATGGAACTCTATACTTTCCTGGCCTGAGGTAACAACTGCTGAATTGTAGTAGAAAATTTTTCCAGATCAGGAGGAACAAGCTAAAGAAGACATGGGCCTGGTTGACTTGTAGGGCACACCGCACCTCACACGCATTGTTGAGTGTAGAGAGTTGTGCTAGGAAGGCTACTGCCAAGAAGACAAAATGTTTGGTTTCCACAAACTAAAGATGTGCAGAAGTACAGAGGGTTGCCATATTTGCAGAACCAAGTCCTCCAGTTCTTGTTTTACTGACAGTAAGCACTATGAAAACGATTTCCAGAGTTGCTTTGGGTTGCATGAGACTTATTCAGGAGACATCTATATTGCCCATGTGCTTCTGGTGAAAAGATGCAAAAAGATACCAGCAGAATCAAAAAAAAAAAAAAAACTAGAATCATGTGGTAGATGCAAGGACTGGACCCAGTCTAAAGACTACATAAGCCAAAGAAAGTGAAAACTCTTTCTGGAAGTAGAATAAAGAGCAACCAGATCAACAAACTGCAAAAGGAATTCAAACGCCACAATTCTGGTGCTCATAGGACCACCTCAAGTGCCTCCCCAGCTCAATCCTCTTCTTACAGTCATCAGTCTGATGATGGCTAATATGGAGATTGGCTCTGGGCCTAACAGAACACCAGTCTTTTCCTTTTTAGACTTCACATCCTGGAAAAGACAGAAATTATGCTGTGGGATTATTTACAAAATGTGTTTTGGAGAAGTTCTAATAGAGACACATCTATTCAAGCCCTATTGTGGAAATAAGAAAACAGCTACAGAAAAACCAAAGGAGCAGGGACCAGAATCTCTGCCTGTCTCCAATCAGGAGGATTGGTGACCCTAACATTTCTCAAGAAGGGGGACTGAGAATTATTATAGGAAAGGCAACAAAATGATCTGCTTTATTTCACTTGGACAATTGCTAACCTGCCAAAAGACAATTTCTAGAATAGTTTTAAGTGGGTTTTGTTTATTTGTTTTCATTTTTTTTTCTCCACTTCAAGGAGCTCAGAAACCAGTGTCTGTTTTACTAGAAAGACTGTACATAATATAATATGTAGGATGCTATGTATTTGATAGGAAAGCTGAATATTGCTGTAAAATGCTCTTTGAGTTGCTTTTCTTTAATCCCTTCTTAATGAATGAACATTGAGGGTGCTGTAGAAGGCAGAAATGGGATTTTTGTATATTAAAAAATATAGTTTAGTCTTTACTGAAAAACAGTGATTAGGCATTTTTAAGTGAGTGATAACATTTGTTTTCCTTTGTGAAGGCAAATCTGACAGATCAGTGAAAAGGACTTAAATACCAGGGAGGCATTTGAAAACAATTCTGAAACACAGAACTCTTGCGAAGGTTATGATGATGCAAACCTGTACTACTCAGTGATTAAGCAGGACAGACTGTACCTTCTAGTGCAGATAACTTGGAGGAGTTATCATTCCTTAATTTAAGATAAAGAGAGACCTTTTTTGTATGTATTGCTTCCTCCCTCTTTTAGCAGTCTAAGAAAATAGTAATTTATATAGAATAGCTAAAAATAAAGCCACAGGTCCTCCTGAAGATGTAGCAAGTCTTTGGGAAGAATGACTAGGCTCTTATTCTTCCTGTATCTTACTATAGAGACATCGCTGCATGGGTAGAGAATACACTGTATATACTGATTATAAAAGTAGTGATCCACTTTAATGAAACAATTATGCATATCTGCAGAATTGTGCAAAATACAAGGGTTAATGCATCTGGGCACATTTCCTAGGGAATTCCACATCTGTAAATAATTGACATTTTTCTTGTATATTATATATAACTCTTGTCTATAGGTTGTTTAGTGACTATATCAAAGACTTGAATGATTCAGTTTTAGCTCTGGATTATTTCATTTGACCTTCATGAAGGTTTCACCTACATGCGTGGACATTTAACTTGTTTTAACCTTTTGGGATATGCTGTAGTGCACTGCTACAAGTTTGTCCCTTTTTTTTGTATGCTTAATATTAAATTCCACTAGGAAGGAAAAGGTGTTGATATATAGAATGGATTTCTTTTTTGTTTCTGATTCAAGCTTTCCAAACATTGCAATGTTAAGGATAAAATAAATACTGCACATGAAATATATATTATATATATTATATATATATATAAAACAACACACACACACACACACACACATATATACACATACATATACATATTTATCTAAAACCATCAGCAAGCATTACCTATAATGGGGATAAGCTAAAAGCCTTCCCAGTACAATCAGGAGTGAAGCAAGAATGTCCATTATCACCACTATCATTCAATATTGTACTAGAAATGTTACCTAAAGCAATAAAGGAAGAAAAAGAAATTAAAGGAATTGGAATAGGAAATGAGGGGGAAAAACTATCACTCTTTGCAAATGATATGATATACTTAGAGAATCCTAGAGAATCAATGATGGAATTATTAACACCTTTAGCAAAGTTTCAGGATACAAAATAAACCCACATAAATCATTAACACTTCTATATATTACCAGCAAAGTCCAGCAGCAAGAGATAGAAATAGAAATTTGATTTAAAATAATTCTAGACAATGTAAGATACTTGGGAATATACCTGCTAAAACAAAACCAGTAACTATATGAACACAACTATAAAACACTTCTCACATAAATAAAGTCAAATCTAAACAATTGGGAAAATATTAATTGCTCATGGGTAGGGCAAGTAAATATTACAAAAATGACAATTCTACCTAGATTAATCTATTTATTCAGTGTCATACCAACCAAACTATCAAAAATTATTTAATAGAGGTAGAAAAAATGAAAAGAAAATTCACCTAGAAGAACAAAAGATCAAGCTTATCAAGGGAATCAATAAAAAAAATGTGAAGGATAATGGTCTAGCCATACCAGATTTCAAATTATATTATAAAGGAATTAATTATGAAAACAATCTGGGTACTGGCTAAGAAATGGAGTGGTGGATTAATGGAATAGATTAGGTACAAATTACATTATAGTAAATGACCATTGTTATTTAGTATATGCTAAACCCAAATATCCAAACTTTTGGATCCAAAACCCATTTAACAAAAACTGCTGGGAAAACTAGAAAACAGTATGGCAGAAACTAGGTATAGACCAATACATCACACCATACACCAAGATAAGGTCAAAATGAGTTCATTAATTGAACATGAGGGGTGATAACATAAGCAAATTAAAAGAGCAATGAATAATTTATGTTTCAGATCTATGGAGAAGGGAAGAATTTGGAACTCAAAACTTGAAAAAAATGTTAAAAATTATTTCAACATGTAATTGGGGAAAATTAAATATATTTTTAAAAGATACTGTTTCCGTTTTAGCTAAGACAAATTAATTATTAGCATTTTGGGAGCATTTACTAGCATTTTTTCCATATATGCCTAATTTATTTGTAGCTAATATACATTTCTGTGATTCTATTTATATTAAACACATTATGTATAATGCTTCTATCTATATCGTAAATCTATATATGTACAGATAGGAATTACTGTTATATATAATATAAATAATTGTATCAACATATAATTATTAGTCAAAATATGTTCATAAATAGCTTGCATTAACACAAAATGTATTATTTTTTATCAATACCTTCATATCTTGTAGAAAAGTACTCTCTCCTTTAAACTACAGTTTCATTTTGTTTCCCTGATCATCTTTTTCCGTTATCTGAATCTGAATGCATGTAATTTATGTAAAATTAGTTGTATGTTATTTGATAAGAAAAAAAACAGCATTAAATCACATGTAAATGGTTAAAATTTCTGATAATAGATGGTTTAAAAAATCTATTTCCAGATGACACATTGAAATGAATTTCAAGCTTTAAGTGATGGTATTCTACTTCTTCTGGATTTGCTATGTTTTGGGGTTTTTTGTGTTTTAGTGAGGCAATTTGGGCTAAGTGACTTGCCCAGAGTCACATAGCTAGAAGTATTTTGTGTCTGAGGCTGGATTTGAAATCAGGTCTTCCCAACTCCAGGGCTGGTGCTCTATCCACTGTGCCACCTAGCTACCTGTGTATTTCCTATGCTTCCAATTGCATTGTTTAGGTGAGTTGTTTACAAACCAACTCAGTGAACACAAAGAAGACCAAAATATGCCAAAGTTAAGAACAAGGAAATTATGAACCCCAGCAAATAGAGAGAAAATAATGTGGAGTGATGAACATCTAATACAAGAAGTAAAAAAGCTAGAGCCTATACATTTCTCAATTGATTTTGATAGTAAAAGAACATCCACTTGAAAATGTTACTGCTCCATTTTTATTGAAATCAGGGGGAGTTATATATGCTCATTCAAGGGTAGAATTTGGGTCATTAAGTACAAGCTAACAATGGACAAGAAATGTACACACACATACATTTGTACACATAGTGATTTCAAATACATATTCATCAGCAGCAATTCATCTAACTCCAATCACACCTCATTTTAAGCTCAGAGGCACTGGTAATTTTTGCCTTTATTATAAAGAAAGAACAATCACATTAGAGAGCCTTGTCATTCTCACAGTAATGAGTTTAATATGACATTTGGGAAAGTGCTTTTCTGTGTGCAGAATAACAATGTTGTTTGTACATTTTTAAAAAATAGGAGCTTAAGAAACATACGATGTAAGCAGCTTCTTACTGGGGTTTTTTTGTCTTTAATTTGAATGTGAGTTAAATGTTAAATTATAGTAATTGTGAACTGTTTTCCTGTTATTATGAAGTTGGTGATTATGGGATAAGACATTTATTCTGGATCCAGAATTCCCTCAATACAAAATGATTTTCAAAACTGCTGTTACTGTAGAATATTCTAAGAAGCAGATATTTTGACATTTTTAGGGACAAAGTTCAGTAGTCACCTGTTAGATCAGAAGCATTAAAATTCCTATAGATGCAATGACCTGACTGTAGGATAAATAAATATTGTTTCTCATGTTTCAGCAAGTTAAAAGCTTTGTCATATCTTCATAGCTAGCTGAGGTTTGACATTTGGATGTATGAAGACATCTGTTAAAATCTTGAGAAAAACATATAATATTAAAGGCAATACCTATCCTATAATATTTGACAGAGGCAAAGAAGTATGAATATTCATTTTACACATGGACAGATTCTTCTCATGTTTAAGGAAGAATTACATATGAGATTCTGTATGTTGATGAAGGTGTATGTGCAAGTTTATACACCAGAATATGCTTAAATGTATAAGAGAAGTCATGGAGTTAGGGATTAGTTACTTATGCTCTACAGAGCATATTCCTTCACTGCAAGAATACTTCCAAATCAAAATTATCAATTCTGTAATAGTTAGAAAAGCAAGAATTTTAAATATTGTTTCAGGTTATTCACAGACATTTTCATATTTGTGTTTAATAAGTGTGTGTTAAATTGAATTGAATATATTAAAAAAACTTGTTCCCAAACCCACTGCAGAGCCATTCCTTTGAGAAGTATTGCCCTAAGGAAATTGCGGCTATATCAGTTCTACTCAAAATTCTGTTTCACAAGATCTGGTCACTGGGCTATCTTCCACATCCCTATCTAGTTTGTTATATTCCTTCTGGATCATAATTGGGTTCTGCTTAAGAGAAGATGGATCTGGTCTTTTATTTCTATGAAAAGGTGAATTCATTGTACCTGTTTATCTGTAGCTTGGGTTGGGGGAGAGAACTAGGGGATTCAGTGAAAGACATATCAGAAAAACAAATACTGCCTACATTCCTAAAAACAAATATCTTTATAGTAAATTAGACGGGGATAATGTAAATGGGTTAGAAAAAAATAGAAAACAAAAAAAAACAGTATAACAAGCTAACAAAATCATAAACCACACTTTGGGGGGCAAAAATAGACTGGACAAAGTGAGGTTACAGTTCATATTATTGTAGCCTGACTATTCATGTTTAAATTTCAGGCTTTAGGAGAAAGGATCATTAGTCAGTCCCTAAAGTCACCCCCAATCTTTTCCCAAATAACTATATTTTCATTAGGTCAATCAGTTATGCTAGAGTCAGATCTAACTGGCTTGAGAAATTTTCGGTGTGAACATTTAATCACTACAAAGGAGGGCTTGATCTAATGAGAGAAATTATTTTCTTATTATATTAACAACCAATTATTAAATTTGGATTGAGTTTTTATTTCCTGTATTATTTTTCATTCAGAGACCAGTCCCAGTAGGCCATTCAGCCAGTCTCTGAAGGACATGGCAAACAGAAGAGATTGCCCTAATCCTTAAGGTACATGCTTCTCAATCTTGGGCAGGATTTACTTCTATTTAAAATGGAAACAGAATCTAAGCTAGGTAAATTATTGCCTTTAGGGAATAAGCCGGCCTTCCATCCCTCCACTGGAGTTTAGGGTGACCCAGCTCATGACCAGAGTGGTCTGAAAGGAGATGGATTCCTCTGTGTAGCTTGCCTAATCAAAAAAAAATCTGTTTCTCCACATGCAAAATGAATATTCATACTTCTTTGCTTCTGTCAAGTATTATAGGATAGGAATTGCCTCTAATGTCATATTTTTTTTCTCAAGACTTTAACAGATGTCATCACACATCCAAATGCCAAGCCTTAGCTAGCTATGAACATATAACAAAGCTATTAATCAGGTGCCTAATTCTCATGATCAAGCTATATTCTCAGCAGGAGGGACTGAAGACTTTTACCCCACCTCCTCATTTATATGAAATATTGAAGAAATCAGGGTTGATTTCTACTGTCAAAAGCATGCTCTTTTAAAAAAAGTATTTAAAGCATTCAGTGTCTCTATTAGTGTCTTTGGTTACTTAGAATAAAAACTGACTATCATTTTATTGATTATTAGCTAGCCTACTTAACTAATTGATTACTAATTACCCAGAAACTCTGTCTCTCAGGTTTTTCATTCATCATATTATTGATTTTTTGTAATTAAGAAAATTTTAATAGTATAGATTAAAATTAAACTCTTGAGGATACACTTAAAAATATTTATCAGCATACTGCTGTATTCTTCTACAAACATTGCTTGAGTTCAGTAGGAATACAGTAGAAGTCTCAAGGAATGTAGTCATCACCGGACTGGGGACTGGTGACTGGAGACTATTATTAACAACAATCTTAGCAGCAATAATAATTAGAATGTATAGCACTTTAAGATTTGTAAAGTGTTTTACATCCATTATCTTATTTGAGATAATACACCCTGGTATCATAAAGACTAAGCTAATATTCCTCCAAGATGGAAGTGTAGCCAGAATTGTTAAAAAAAAAAACCACAAAAAAACAAAAAAAAAAAACTTGTCATCTCTATTCTTTGTCTTAAGAACTACAGATCAAAAACTATCCATTTTATTTACTCTTTATTTACAATCTGTTACATTATCAAGAACAGCACCTTCATTTCTAAACATGTTTATTTGGGGGGGAAATGAATCTTGGGAATGACACATTTCAGTAAGCCAGATGTAGTAATATATAAAGCCCAGAACCAAGTGCACACAGGCGCATCATCAGGTTCTTCACTGATATGACTGACTACACATATTTAATGAACAGGCTGTTTACTTTTTTTTGGCAAAGCCAATATGCAAATCAGATGCATATTTTGAGTTCCTATTAGGTCTAGTAAACTATGGGTCAGTGCACAGTTTTATTTAGTTCATTAAACTAGTGATCTTGCTTTTGTTTCTGTTTCCTGTATAAAAATCCAGACATTCCGCCTGACTGGATAACAGCCTTTGATTGTCTATAACTACAAAAAAAATTACTATGCAGTTAATTTAATTATTTATAACAAGGACAGAAATAAAGCTTCAGATCATCTAGAAGATTGAAGACCAATAATATTGACTTTGAAATGAAAAAAAATCTATTTAAGAAGATATACATTTAGCAATATGAATATATCTATGTGCATATTTAAATATTCATTCTCTCTGTACAGAGCAAAAATCCTCTGAGTCTACTTTTCTATCATATAATCAAGGTTTAGTTTGCAATTGCAATGAAAGAGGTTTCTTATAATCTACAGATGAGATAATCTACTTCTCAGGAACTGAAAACTGACAAATGAAATCTTCATTTAAATAAACTGCATATGGGGCACTTTGGTGGCTCAGTAGATGGAAAGCTGGGTCTAGAATCAAGAAATCTTCATGAATTCAAATATGACCTCAGACACTTTCAAACTGTGTGACCCTGTTAAGTCACATAACCCTGCTTGTTTTAGTTTCATTTGTAAAATGAGCTCCAGTATCTTTGCCAAGAAAACTCCATGGACAGTATTGGTGTACTGTGGTTCATGGGGTCACGAAGAGTTGGATGTGACTGAACAACTGAACAAAAGATGGCATGTAAGAAATTCCAAAAGTTTGTAAAAAATGCTTCAAAAAGCTTTTTTTTAACAGTCATGATCTCCAATTTAAGAACCCATCCATGAACCTATCCCACCTCTGATTTTACTGAATAAAATATTTTTCTTTATTCAGAGTATTGTAGCTTTCATCACTCTGAAAATGTATTTCATAATGTATAGAACTTTAGATGGAGAGACCATAGCTGAGTGAGATAACTATTGATGCTAGGACATAGATTAGAAGTTGTTTCATTGAATAAATCTCAGTAGTTTATTTTCTTACTTTAACATTCTTTTATGAACCAACTTTGTGATGATCCCACACTAACATGTTGGTCTGAGAGTGATAATTTTTTTAGACACAACAATCCTTAAAAACTACATTTTAAAGGGATTATAACTTTCATAAGGAGGAATATATCTAAGGAGGAATATCTTTATCTATATCTATATACTATAATGGATATAGTTGGTATGATTTACTGAAAAATTTAGATTGTAAAAATATATTGTTTTTTAATCCTACAATGATCAAAAATATATATTGAGTATAAACTATGTTTTACACTATGCCAAGAAATGTGAAAGATACAAAAATGTATAGCACATAGTCCTACATCTCAAGGAAACTATAATTCATTAGAGAGACAAGGCTAATATATATTAAACCCTGACAGCAAATGAATGCAGTACATAACATGTACATTAATAAGCTTATTAAAAATAATACAGCCTGGGCTTAGATTCTAAAAATCTAGCCACTGCTCAGCTTCTTATAATCTGGCCAATAGCTCACTAATGTTTAGACTCCTTAAGAGTCTGCCCAATATGATGGACGGATGTTCTAATCAACCTTTTCTTTGGCTAAAAGAAGACTTGGGTCGAACTCCTTTGGGCAGGACCCACATGTTGTGATTTTGGGGTCCCAGCACCCCTAAACCTCTAAAACTCATCATTTTGGTGTCCCATATAGGGAAACTGCCTAACCCCAAGGTCTTCTCCAGTCAAGAATGGAAGGTATATAAGCCTCCCCCCCTTTCTTGTTTTCTTGCTCTGCAATTGGGGTTGCTCTCCAAGCACCAAGGCTTGGAGGTGCCTTTCAGGCAGACAATTACAAGACTGTTTCACACTTGGCTTGACACTCTCAGGCTCTTGGTCCACTGGGTCAGTTGGAGGCCATGGACCTGGACACACGTTCCGCAGCACAGAGGACAAGGATGGACACCCTATCCAGAAGTGTATGCCCAATTCTGTGAATTCTCTCAGTGCTAGAGAATTGGGGAAAACTGCAGTTGCTTTTTGGTTGCCTGAGGCTTACTTACTCCCTTCCCTCTACACCCCTGAATCCTCCTTCATGGAGGTTATAGAGAAAAGTTAGAACAGCTAAACATATCTTGGCAGATTTTGGAGGTTTTGTGATTGATCATTAAGGAGTTTTGAAACTCCTCCTTACAGCCCTGGTCACTCATTTCTCCCACTCCTTTCCCTTGAATCAAGAGGTTATGTTGGCCCTTCTCATAGGAGAAGAGAGTTTCACCCTTTACCCCTCACCTTTGATTTCACCCTCCCCCACCAGGGAAAGGAAGGAGGGGGAGGGGCAGCAGCTACAGCCTGGGTCCCACTGGCAATAGCCTTGGGTCCTGGGGCAACCTTTGCCTGGAAGCATCACCCAGGCTCACATCCTGCTCAAGAACTTGGCCTCCGAATTTGGGCAAGCATGCTCTTTTTAAAGTTGTAGTTTTAAGTGTTAATGATGAGATGTTGATTTTCTGTGTAAAGTAATTTGGAAATGCATGTAACAAAACTGAAGTCACCTGATTGGTAATGGGTTTGTTTCAAGTTTCAAATTGGTGAACTTTTTGCATCAGTTATGTCAAGAAACTTTTCATACCACTATTGCTAAAATAATTTGGCTATTGTTGGTTATTGTTTTAATGTGTGAACTAGCCAAAAAGCTTGTTTGGGTTATGGCTTGCTGAGAATTTGTAAGTATATAGAAATCTGTAATGATTGACTTTTTACAGGAGGACAAATTGAAGTTTGAGA
The DNA here is from genome assembly GCF_900497805.2 of Vombatus ursinus. Classification (NCBI taxonomy): domain Eukaryota; kingdom Metazoa; phylum Chordata; class Mammalia; order Diprotodontia; family Vombatidae; genus Vombatus; species Vombatus ursinus. The sequence goes on along the minus strand of NW_020953439.1, from coordinate 6,536 downwards.
TATAAATCCTGGAAAAAGTTTTTCCTAAGCTGTGATTAGAAAAAACTTGCTGTTTGAGGCTTTTTATATCAGGACAAATTTAAATTTGAGATGTAAATCCTGGAAAAGTTTTTCCTAAACTGTGATTAGTGAAACTTGCTGTCTGAGGTAAAAGCTCCTAGGATTTTATTTTGAGTTGTCTGATAGATCATGATCCAATGATAATCAATAATCCACCATCTGAAAAATGCCACAAGTTACTAGGAGAATATGATACTGGTGGGAAGTCAGCCCTGGGAAAAGCTGAGAAGACAATTATAGCCTCAGTTTAAGATGGGATCCTCCTGGCTCAGTTTCTCCATTATGTTCCTTTGAAAAGGAATGTTACCCACCTGGCTATTCCTGAGTCTGGCTATGAGGTGGATTTGACACTTCATGGTTGGAAAATTGAATTATCTTAATCCAGACATAGTTAAGGATGTTTTATCCTGTCACATCTGTACCCTGCAGTCTTTTCTGTCAGATTTGTGTCTTCTAGACTACAGACCATTCACCTACAGTTGGTAGCAAAAAGCAGGTACCAGCCAATAACTCCCCATGGTTCCCTGGATGCAGCCTATGCTCAGTTCCAGTCAACCTCCTCTTTGGGAACCCCTCAAGGCAGGGATGGCTCTACAGCCCCTTGCCAGCAGGAAGCAGTTTCAGAAGCCAAGACCTTCACCTTTTACACCAAAAGAATTTGGTTCCCATTTGTTTGAGGGAGGGAATGATGGGGATGGGATCTGGACCCCAGAAAGGAAAATCCCTGAACCTCACATGGCCAAATCTCTGGCATTCACCTGAAGCTATAGTCCCATCAACTGGCCTTTCATTGTGGCTACATCCAATCTCCCCTCCATTGTCTTACCTCCCTATGGCCCCTGGCCTTTTCCTACCCTTAATCCTAGAGAGGCTCTGTTCTTCCTTGTTCACGTGGTCCAGGTCCCAGGAGTTCTGTTCACCACAACTTACTGTCCACTCCCATTCAGAGCTTCCTTAGACCCCTCTTCCAGTGACCCCAAACTACTTGGCCACTCCTAGATCCCTCCCACAGTCTTTCTGAATATAAGGTCCATCTCATCTCCATCAAGGTGCTTATATTCTTAAAATCTAGCCACTTCTCAGATTCTTATAATCTGACCAATAGCTCACTAATGTTCAGACTCCTTAAGAGTCTGCCCAATATGACAGATAAATGTTCTGATAAACCTTGTCTTTGGTTAAAAAAAATAATACAGCCTGGATATAATAGAACTTTAGAGGGAAAGGCAATAGCATTAGTGAGAATGGGGGGGAAACCTGCAGAAGATGGCAGTTGCTCTGACAATTGAGGAAAAGAATTCTAAGAGGTAGCATAGAACATTTCAGACATAGAGGAGACTAAACACAAAGACTCAGAGATGGTAGATGAAAAATCATGTGTAGGAACTGCAAGTAGGACAGTTTAATCGAATGATAGGATAAATGGAACAGAGTAATAAATAAGAAGACTGGAAATAGAGGAAAGGACTCAATTTTGTAGTTTAAAGTGCCAGACAGATTAATATTTGATCCTAAAGGAAATAAGTAGCCATTGGAACTTATTGAGTAGTGGTATAAAATGTCCAGAACTAAATCTTAGAGTAGATTGGAAGGGGAAGATACTTGAGTAGGGGAGATCAATTAAGAGGCTATTGAAGGGAGAGTTGCTGCAGACCTAACATATGATGATGACTATGTGAATATAGAGAAGGGAGCACATGAGAGAAGTTGTGGAGGAAGGAATGGTAAGATTTGGTGGCTGATTAGATATGTGGGGTGAGTAAAAGAAAGATTCAGGGATGACAGCAAAGTTATGCATCTGGATGTTTGGAAGTCATCAACAGTAAGAGTTATTTCAGAATGAGGAAGTTTTGGGAAAAAATATAAGTTCAATTACACTGAGATATAATTATTTGCACAACTTCAGAAAAACCTGGGAAGACACATGAATTAATGGAGAATGAAGTGAGTAGATCCAGGAGAACAATTTGTACTATAATTAAAATGCTGTAAAAAATAAGCAACTCTAAAAATTTAATAACTCTGATCAATGAAATGATCAATAAGGATTTCACAGTACTAATGACGAAAAATGCACCTGACTCAGAAGTGATGGTCTAGAATGAAACACACATTACTAGACATGGCCAATATGGCTTTGTACTTACTTAATTTTTCCCCTACTGCCCACTCTTACTTCTAGCATGGAAAATGAGAAAAATGGGAGATGAAAAAAAGTACTTGTTAATTGAAAAAATATTATTTATGTTAGCAAGTGCTGTTTTGGACACATTGCATTAAAGATGCCTGTAGACATAAATTATGAAGTGTCCAATAGGCAATTGATAATGCAAGACAATAATTCAGAAGGGGGCTAAAGGATATTTGTATAAATCTTTAAGATCTATGAAAAGAGATAACTGAATCCATAGAAGCTGATATGATCACTATGGCAGTGAGTAAAAAAGGAAAAAAACAGAGAGGAGGGCACAGGACATACCCTTGGTACCCACACATAGTCAATGGTTATGCCACAGCAAACAAGACTAAAAAGGGTGGTCAGATAGTTGAAGAAACAAGGGATAACAGTTTCAAAATAAAAAGCTGGGAAGGAGAGCATTCAGGTGGATAAATGATCAATAGCATCAAATGTTTCATAGAGGTATAGAAGGGTAATTGATAAAAGGCCATTAGATGTGCAATTGAGAGAGCCTTGGTAATGTTGGAGAGGAAAATATCAGTTTATAATAACATCTGAAACTAGATTAAGAAAACATAGAAGTGTGTGAGAAGTCAAGGTACCCAACTTAGACAACTTTTTTTTTTCAAGAAGCTTATTTAGAAGGGGAGGAGAAATCAAGGAATATAGTAGTGTAGATGGTCAAATCTATTGTATTGGTAGGCAGGAGGGAAGGAAGAAACAGTAGTTAGTGAGAAAGTGATAATTAATGTCTGTATTTACAGCTACTTGAGCAAGGAAGTTAATTATACAATAATGAAACTGTATTTGACTGAACTTGCAAATATATTCATCACTTCCAACTTATAAAGGTAAAAAATAATGTAATTTTTTATGAGTTATCTTTAGCAGTTGGTGATATTATTTGCTGAAAATTAGCAAAAAAATATTGAACTCTATCCTTGTAAATGTTCTTTAAAGAGTATAAACTCAGGTTATATATAATCATAAGTGTATCAATTAAATAAGGAAATAGTCTTCATATTATAATTGTATGATGAGTATGGTAAATACATAGAAATCTCTCTCTGTGTAATTATACATGTGTGTGCCCACATATGCATAAATTAAAAAATGCACATAAAGGATGATCATTTTAAGAGAATATTCTCTGCAATTTAATAAGGTAAAAAGCATCTGTATCTTTATCACTACACATTATAGTATCATGGGATCACTGAAAAATATGAGGAATCTCAGAAGGCATTTAGTCCAACTTCTCATTTTACAAATGAAAAAACTGAGTAAAAAGAAGATGAAATGAATTTCAGAAGGTCACAAAGGTGATTAGAATCAAAGTTGTGATCAGTTATATTTTTGGCCTTAAGTTACAAAATCAACTTTATGTGAGAGTGGAAAAATATCTGCGTTACTTTTCAGTAATTTTATTTTTTTGCAAATTTTTTGCAAATTTTTTGCAAATTTACTTTATTTTTTTAAGAAATTTCTTCAAGGAATAGCTATATTTGTCTAACTCAAATACTCTAGAAGGCCTATTTTGTATTTTTAAAGGCACTCCATGGCAGGAAAGAGTGAAATATAAGTAAAATTTAAATCCTTTAACCTTCCTTCCCTTCATTCCAAGAAACAAGAAGTCTTCTAATGTACTTTTCAAATAAAAGAATGCCTTGGTCTCAGCAAGGCTAAACACACAGTTAAATGTTCAAAAAAGAGTTGAAAAGGAAAGTTTAAACAAAGCTCACAAAAAACCTGCTAAACTTCAAAGCCTTCCAAAGCTATGGCTGTTCACTGATACTTGGGAAGGGATCTTTGTGCAGTAGCTTTGTGAAGATATTATGATTCACTTCATCATTTCAGGTAGTTCCAACTATGAACTATGTAGGCCTAGAAGGGAAAAATGCAGAAAGGGCCAGCTGATTCTTCTTTCTTTTCACAATGAATTTCTGAAATGATTTAGTGCAGTCCCATAGATTTTCTTCTACTTCTATTCACTGTTAAAACATCAAATCAAATTACGACACCATTACTAATTTGATCCAAGAAGCCTTTCTCACTATTGAGGGAACAGAATTGCTCAGAGTTATTTTTTTCTATTTCTAACTTTCCAGCTTTTATGGTCTTTGGAAATCAAAACATACTTTCTCTCAAAGAACTCACAGAGTAGCTCATCTTCTCCATATATTTCCATAGTTTTCTCAACTATTAAAACTATTTTTAAGACATTTACTTACTTAATTAATTATTAATTTATTTATTTAGATATTTACCTAATTTATTTAAGATATCTAGTAGATATCTTAAACTCGGTATGCCCAAAACAGAATTTATTATTTCACCACTAAAACTCTCTTCCTCATCCCCCTTATGTTCACTATTGCTCTAGAGGACTACTCCATCCTTCCGGTCCCTCTGGCTTGCAACCTTGGAATTGAAGCTTGCCAATTTCACCATCTCTGACTTCATCTGACACAGCTGACACTCTAGTGCAGGCCCTCATCACTTCTTGCTTTGGTTATTGTACTAGCCTCCTGATGGGTCTGTGTGTCTCAGTCTCTCCCCATTTCAACCCATCCTCTATTCAGCTGTTGTTGTTCAATCACGTCTGACTCTTTGTGACCCCATAAAAATAGCACATCAAGCCTTTCTATACTCCACTATCTCTTGAAATCTGCTCAAATTCATGTTCTTTGTTTCTGTGACACTATCTATCCATCTAATCCTCTGCCTTCTCTATTTCATTTTGCCTTCAATCTTTCCCAGCATTGGGGTCTTTTCCAATGAGTCCCATCTTCTCATTATGTGGCCAAAGTAATTAAGCTTCAGTTTTAATATTTGACCTTCCAGTGAATATCCTGAATTAATGTATTTAAGTTTTGATAGATTTGATCTCCATGCTGCCCAAAAGACTCTCAAAAGTCTTCTCTAGCACTGCAATTCAAAGTATTGATTTTGTAGTGCTAAGCTTTCCTTAAAGTCCTATTTTCACAGCCATACATTGCTCTTGGAAAAACCATAGATTTGACTATACAGACCTTTGTAGGCAAGGTGACATCTCTGATTCTTAGTATGCTGTCCAGATTTGCCGTGGCTTTCCTTTCAAGGAGCAAGCATCTTTTAACATCATGGTTTTGAGCCCAAGAATATAAAATTTAACACTGCTTCCATTTCTTCTCCCTCAGTTGGCCAAGAAGTGATGGGAGCCACTTCCCAAGATCTTAGGTATTTTGTTTTGTTTTGTTTTATGTTAAGCTTCAAATCAGCTATTGCATTTTTCATTCAGCTACTAAAGTGATTTTCCTAAAAAACGGATCTAATCATGTCATACACACATCCAATTCAATAAACTCCAGTGGCTTCCTATTGTCTCTAGGAGAATATACAAATGCTCTAGCATTCAAAGCCCATCATAACCTAAGTCCCTCCTATCTTTTCAGTCTTCTTACACATCTTATTCCACCTACATGTATTCTTCAATACAGTGACATTGGCTTTCTGGCTATTCCATGAACAAAACGCTGCATCTATTGGCTCCCAGTATTGTTTCTGACTGTCCAATATGCCTGCAATATTCTTCCTTCTCTGTTCTTTCTACTGCCTTCCTTGTCCTCCTCCAAGTCCCAACTCAAATGCTACCTTCTACAGGAAGCCTTCTCTAACCTTTCTTAATTTCAGTGCTTTAGCTCTTTTGACTATTTCGTACGTGTCATCTTTATATCTTGCTTTGTGTATATTTGTTTGCATATAGTCTCCCCCATTAGATTTCAATCTCATTGAGGACAAGTACTGTCTTTTACCTTTTTTTTGTATCTCCAGTGCTCAGCAAAGTGATTAGCACATAGTAGGTGTTTAATAAATATTTGTTTATCCAGAAAATTTTCAATAAATAAAAGGAAAAGATATTGTTTTTGCCTACTTCTGTTCTTTTATGGTTGTTTATATGAGTTTTATATGAAAATCAATCCATTTGTAAATTGTCTGAGAGGAGCTGCCTAAGTGCATTAAAAAAATAGAATTCATAGGAAAATTGATAGGAAATTGGGCTGGAAGAATCTTATCTATAGTCTACTGAAACCTTCACAGCTTTGCAACTGAAGATCTTGAACTGCAGGTGAATGATTTAATTTGCTCAAGCTTCACAGCCCTTACTTAAACACAGTGCCTGACATAGAGCATACATTCTATAAATGCTTGTTGATTTGACTTACACACCTGTGACTAAAAGTAACAGAGCCAGGTTTCAAATATGTATCATCTCATTCAAAATGCAATGCTCTAACCACTAGATCATGTAGTTCTT
>NW_020953438.1:83800-93964 GCF_900497805.2 Vombatus ursinus | reverse complement strand
AAAGAAAGAAAGAAAGAAAGAAAGAAAGAAAGAAAGAAAGAAAGAAAAGAAATAAAAAAAGAAAAACAGAATTGGTCTAATGGCAAAAGGGGGCACAAAAACTCACTGAAGAAAAGAACTCTTTAAAAAGCAGAATTGGGCAAATGGAAAAGGAAGTACAAAATCATACTGAAGAAAATAATTCCTTAAAAATAGGATTGAGAGAGTTGAAATTAATGATGCCATGATACATCAAGAAACAATAAGGCAAAGTCAAAAGAATAAAAAAAAAATTGAAGAAAATGTGAAATATCTCATTTAAAAAAACAACTGATCAAGGAGAGATAACTTAAAAATTATTGGCCTTCCTTAAAGTTACAATAAAAAGAAAGAACCTATGTATCACTTTTTTTCAAGAAATTACAAAGGAAAACTGCCCTGATATTTTAGAACTAGAGGATAAAATAGAAAGTGAAAGAATTCTTGACTCCCTGAAAAGGATCTCAAAATGGAAACTCCCAGGAATATTATAGCTAAATTTCAGAACTCCCAATTAAAAGAAAAAATACCTCACACCATCAGAAAGAAACAATTTAAACCATCAGAAACAATTTAAATATTGTGAAGCCACACAGAGGATTACACAAGATTTAGTGACTTTCACATTAAAGACACAGAGAGCTTAGAATATAATATTCCTGAAAAAAAAGAGTTAGGATTACACCAAGAATTGACTACCCAACAAAACTGCATATAATCCATCGGGGGAAAATGGACATTTCATGAAGTAGAAGATTAAGTTGTTTGTAATGTCAAGACCAGAACTGAAGAGAAAATTTGACATACAAACAGAAGACTCAAGAAAAGCTTAAAAGGGTAAACACAATAAAGTAATGATAATGGGTCTCAATAAAATTAAACCATTTACATTCTTATATGGGAAGATAATATATGGAACTCCTAAGAACTTTATGATTATTAGGGCAATTAAAAATAGTTTACATAGACAGAGGGCATGGATGTGAGTCAATTATGTTGGAATGCTCTCCAAAAGAAATGAAGGGGTGAGAAAGAAAGATATACTGAAAGAAAGGAGAAGGGAAAGCCAGAATGGAGAAAATTTTCTTACTTAAAAGAGATATACAAGGCAGAGCTATTACAATGGAGGGGAAAATGAGGGTGGTGGTAGGCAATATTTGAACCTCAATCTCATTGGAATTGGTTCAAAGAAAGAAAATATATACATATATATGTATATATATGTGTATATATATGTATATATATATACTCACACACACTCACATAAACATACTCTGAGTTGTGTATAGAAATGCAATTTATCAAATAGGGAAATAGAAGGGGAAGGAGATAAGAAGAAGAGGAGTGATCAAAGGTGGTTAGAAGCAAAATAGACTTTTGAGAAGAGCCAGGATAAAACTAGATGGAAGGATAAACAAAAGAAAATGGGATTGAAAGAAGTACACAGTTATTAAACCTAACTGGTAATTTAAATGGGATGAGCTCACCCATGAAATGGAAATTTATATCAAAATGGATTAGAAATCAAAATCCAACAATATGTTGTTTACAAGAGACATTTAAAATAGAAAGAAACTCACAGAGCTAAAATAAAGCATTGGAGTAGAGTCTACTATGCTTCAGCTGAATCAATAAAAGGCAGAGATAGCAATTGTGATCTCAGACAAAGCAAGGATAGGCCTAATTAAGAGGGATAGTCAGGGAAAGTACATTTTGCTAAATGGTACCACAGACAATGAAGTAATAGAAAAAAATCAGGAAATTTCTCTGATAAAGTTCTTTATTTCTTAAACATATACTGAGTATAAAACTGAGTGAAATTTATTTTTTAAAAATGAGTCATTCAGGCAGAGTAAGAGGTGAGTTGTTCTTACCTTCCCTTATTAGCCCCAGAAAGCCCAGAATATATCACCCCAGGAGAAACACTGGAACAACTGAACCAGAAGAAAGATTGGGTGCAGCAGTCCAGTGGCCCAGGAAGCTTGAGGCATTAATGGGAAGGGCCCCTCTTGCCTTGGGGTAACAGAAGCAGTACAGAATGGGAGGCATCCCAGCAACCTAGCAGACAGGCACACCTTAGCATACCAGGAGGAGATCCTGAAGCCCAGGTGGTAGAGTAGGCAAACGCCAACACCTGGACCCCAGAGTGCCTCACCGAGGTTGGGGGAACTGGTGGAAACCAGCTTGGAAAACCACACAGGTGCCTGGGCATTCTACAGCAACTGGCTCTCCCAGTTCTTCAGCAAAACTAAAGGAAGCAGTACTCCAAGGGGCCCCAGGTGAATAAACACCCTACAACATCCATCTGAAAGGAGCTGAAGAAAGCAAAATGAAGGAAGGCCCAGGTGAGCAGGAGATCTCCAGGAGCCACACTACCCAATCCTACCCCTAGAGTACCAGTGTTGCTGATTCCAGCCCAACACCAGGTAAGCTGCCAGAACCCTACAGTCTCCAACCGCCAACATTGGAGGACCCAGCCCACAAAACCAGTGACCAGGACCTAAGTTCCCAACACAAGAAGCTTGGGTCAATGCCATCTGCTCCCCAGCAGGAGAGCTCAATCCTTTAAAGGCCAGGAAATAAGCATATACCATGAGCAAAAAGAAACATACCATAAATTCATATTATGGGAAGAGTGAAGATCAAAGCAGAAATTCTGAAGAGTATAACACTTGTCTGAACTGGTCTGAAGGGAATATGAACTGGCCTGAATCCCAAAAAAGTCTTCTTAGAAGAACTCAAGAAGGATTTTGAAAGTCAAATGAGAGAGGTAGAAGAAAAAATGGAAAAATAAATGAGAGGTATGCAAGAGAGAGTAAATACCTTGGAAAAAGAAGGGCAACAATTAACTGTAGAAAATAAGTCCTTAAAAAATACAATTAGCCAACTGGAAAAAAAGTACACTGAAGAAAACAAGTCCACAAAAAATACAATTGGCCAAATGTGGAAGGGGATACAAAATCTAATAGAAGAAAACAATTTGTTAAAAATTAGAATTGGGCAAATGGAAGCTAATGACTCTATGAGAGAGCAAGAATCAGTCAAACAGAAACAAAAGAATGAAAAAAATATAGATGGACATGTAAAATATCACATTGGTAAAACAACTGACCTGGAAAATGGATCCAAGAGAGACAATTTAAAAATTATTGGTCTACCTGAAAATCACGATGAAAAAAACAGCCTGGATGGTATCTTTCAGGAAATCATCAAGGAAAACTGCCTTGAGGTCCTAGAACTAGAGGATAAAATAGCCATAGAAAGAATCCACCAATCACCTCCTGAAGAGATCCCAAATTGAAAACACCAAGGAATATAGTAGCTAAATTCCAAAATTACCAGGTAAGAGAGAAAATACTGCAAGCAGCCAGAAAGAAACAATTTAAACATCATGGAATCACAGTCAGGATTACACAGGACCTTGCAGCTTCTACATTAAAAGACCGTAGGGTGTAGAATATGATATTCTGTAAGGCAAAGGAGCTTGGATTACAACCAAGGATCAACTAACCAGTAAAAATAAGCATGATCTTTGAGGGGAGGAGATGGATATTCAATGAAATAGGGGACTTCCATACCTTCCTGATAAAAAGACCAGAGCTCAATAGAAAACTTGATCTTCAAATACAAGACTCGAGAGAGACATAAAAAGGTTAATGAGACAGAAAAAAACATGTTATTAATAAGGGCAAGCTGTTTACATCCCTACAAGGGAAGATGACACTTGTAATTCTTGAGAACTATATTGTTATTACACCATGTTAAAGTGGTATACACAAAGGGGGTGGGTATTAATTGACTTAGATGTAATGATGAAAAAAAATCTAATCAAGTGGGTTAAATGGATCCAAGTAAGTGGATTAACCTGATTTAACTAAGAAAATGTACTGAGAGAAAAGGAAGGGAGGAGGCAGACAAGGGTAAAATACATCACAGGAAAAGGCACAAAAACCTATTACAGCAGAGGGAAAGAAGGGAGGGAGATGAGCATTGTTTGAACCTTACTCTCATCAGATTTGGCTCAAGAAGGGAGTAACATAATCAGTTAGGTATAGAAATCTAACATGCTCTATAGGCAGTAGGAGGGAAAAGGGGAAAGAAAAGGGAGGGGGCTAATAGAAGGGAGGTGGAACTGAGGGAGGCAGTGGTCAAAAGCAAAACATTAGTAAAGAGGGAAAAGGAGAAAGGAGAAAGAAAAGCATAAACAAGGGGGGTAAGGATGGAGAGAAAGACTCAGATAGTAATCATAACTGTGAATGTGATAAATGAATGTAATGGAATACTATTGTGCTATAAGAAATGATGAACAGGCAGACTTCAGAAAAACCTGGAAAGACTTGTATGGTTTGATACTAAGAAAAGTGAGCAGAACCAGAAAAATGCTGTACACAGTAACAGCCACATTGTTTGATGACTAATGTGGATAGACTTAACCCTTCTCAGCAATACAAGGATCTAAGACATCTCCAACATCCTCGTGATGGAAAATGCTATCCACATCCAAAGAAAGAACTATGAAATTTGAATGCAGATCGAAGCATACTATTTGATATCTTTTTTTCTTCTGTTGTGTTTTGTTTCCTTTTTCTGGTGGTTCCTCCTTTTAGTTCTAATTCTAATTCTTATTTACAACATTACTAATGTGAAAATATGTTAATAGGAATGTATATGTATAGCCTAATTAAAAAAATGAGCCATTCCCCAATTGATAAATGGTCAGGATATAAACAGGAAGTTTTCAGAAGAAGAAACCAAAGCTATCTATGGTTATATGGGAAAAAAATGCTCTAAAGCACTATTGATTAGAGAAAGGCATATTAAAACAACTCTGAGGTACCACTGCAAAGCTATCAGAAATGAGAAATGCTGGAGGGAATGAGGGAAAATAGGCACGCTAATAAACTATTGGTTGAAGAGTGAACTGGTCAAGCCATTCTGAAAAACATTTTGGAACTTGGACTAAAACAGCTATAATACTGTGTATAACCCTTGTCTCAGCAAGACCAATACTAAGTCTGTGTCTTACAGAGATTAAAGAAAAAAGGACCTATATGCACACAAAATATAGAATCTCTTTTTGTGGTTACAACAAATTGGAAATCTAGAAGATGCTCTTCAATTGGGGCAGGGCAGACCAAGTTTTGGCATATGATTGTGATTGAATACTATTGTGGCATAAGAATGATAAGCAGGATGGTTTCAGATAAATATAGTAAATATAAACTGCTGTAAATTAAAGTGAGAAGAACCTGGTACCATATGACATACTAGTGTAGGTTTATATTAATTGTTACTTTTAATTTTTTATTTAAAAACCTTCAATGGATCTGTGATATCATTGGTGCAGGCACTCTTTCCATAGTTAATGATGACTGCCTAACTCTACCTTAATTACTATCCCTGTCCTTCCTAAAATTCTCCATACTTTACTTTGTAAATGGATATACAATGCTCTATAAGTGATAATCATGATGTGTCTACATCATTCTCATTCCTATGACTTGTTCATATTACTCCATAGGTACTCCACAGAAGATATACACAACATGCAAGGGGACTTTCATTACATATTTTTGCTTTTCCCCCATGGGTACTGGTATAGTACAAAAGATGCCCAAATGGTTTCTCTTCTTGCCACATATAAACTCACTCACTTTTTCAATCACCTATGTGCTTTGTTGTGCATGAGCAAGCCACTAACAGTAATTCTAAACCATATTTACTATATTAAATTGTCTTTATCATCTGCAATTTTGATTTTTCTGACACAGACATTTGGCATGGAAAGGGTTGCAATCTGAATTAGTGTAGTGAATGTGTACATTTAAAAAAGCTTAGATTTTTTGAACATTTCAAATACATAGAACGTATACCTTAACATTTAGAGGCAGAAGCATATAATGGCGTATCATTTTTTTAAAGATCAATTGATTGTTTAGCTTCTGTCTTCTCAGTTTTATATCATTCTGATAGTGCTGCTAGAAAATGTAATTTTTGCTTTTTACAGAAAATTTATAGTGGAGAAGCAAAACAAATATTTGGCTACAGTTTAGTAGACCTTGTAAGGCTATCATTTTTTCATTGAAATGTGATTTATGGTATTGATTTTTTTAACCTTGTAGAAGATATCCTAAAAAATAGATATAATTTTAGTTGAACAAACTACACCAATTATCTGCTTGTCCACAACTGACAAATCATTTATTTTTCCTGGTTCAATGTGATAGCCAGTAAAATATAAAAATGACTAAGACCATAATCAAAGGGTATTTCTGTATATCATTCAATGACAATCTGGAGCAATTTTCAATTACTCTCAGGACAGATTTTTTTTTTTTTTTTTTTTTTTGCAATTGACTAGACAGAAAGTGGCAAGAAAGATTTAAGAAACATCTTGTATATGCTGAGCTTAGAACTTACTACCAAATATCATCAATCTGTAACCTAGTGAGACTAAAAGGCTCAGAAAAAAGCTATATTGAACTTTCATAAGTATTCTGTTACAGAATCAAATGCTGGTTAATGCAATGGCCTGAGATTTCTTAAATTATATGTATAGTAAATGGTTTTAGATTTTGACATAGCTTTCATTAACCATCTGCTTCATTAAACCAAAAACTGATTGCTTAAAGACAGACACCCTTTTGTCCCGTGGAGAAAATGCATTTTAGTCAGTGAAGAGTAGCATTAGAATCCCAAAATCAAAATATCTCTAGCGCTGCAAAAAATATGCATATGTGACAATGAACACATAAAATGTAAAATACTTAAATAGTTTATGGACTCACAAACATCCCTAATGTTGGGCAAATCTGGGAAAATTCTTCAAATATTACCCATATTTAATTTAGTAGGTTTATTAATACCACTAATTTAAAGACAACTTTGTTGGAATGCAAATGTCAAGTGAAATATGTTGTTATGGTCATGTCCTTTGCTTTCATTCTTCTGTTTTACTTGAAAAAGCAAATTTGAGAATATCTTTATTACTAAAATCATTTTCTTTTGATAAACAATTATACTGAGTTGGTTATTTCCTTTTCCTAGAAATATGTTTTGTTTTTGCAAACACTTTCAATCTGTGCCAAAACTCTAGTTTCCTACAAAACTGATCAACCAAATCCAACATAACAAACAAAATAATTACTGGTGGTTCAGAGACCTGGATATTTGCAGAAGGAGAGAGAACACCAAATGCTATGACTAAAATGCAGATTTCTAATTGCACAAATACATAATTGCACAAATAGAGTGGTTAATTTTCAGTTGGAAACTACCACAAATGTTTATACAATAGTTCAGAGCCTACTTTATATGAAAATAGAGTCATATTGTCTGATCTTAGGTACAATGGGAAAGCATCCCCTGGACCAAAATATATTTCTTACCTGTCCTCTAATGCTTGAAGTCTTCCTACAATATGACATAAAACAAAAAATGCCCTTGGAAGAAGTAACACATTGCTTTTAATTCACACTTACATTTAAATGAAAAATATCAGAACTTTTTCAAAGAAGTGAGTTTTGAAGAAGGTTGAATAAGAGTAGAATGAGAAGTCATCATTGGTGGGAAAAGGCTATATACACAGGGTGCTGTGATTCTGGTGCCAGCAGTGTACCTTATGAGCCTAAATATCCAGATCTCTTTCATAGACTAAAAAGGAGGATTTCTGTTTCTTTACACAAACTATGGCACAGAGGAAAGAGTATTGAATTTTGAGTCAAAGGACTTAGTTGTGAATCCTGATTCTGCTACTGAACACCTGTGATGCCTTGGCCAAGTTATTAACTTCTTCAAGACTCAGTTCCTATCGGAAATTAAAGAGATTGGATGCAATGATCTCTAAATCCTTTTTTTAATTCTAAATTTATGGTCCTCTGATTGCTGATCCTTGATATTGAAACACCATTTAAAAAATGTTTTTTTTTTCTCCCTCAGACATTGTATAGTACTCTGTGCTTACCTTATGCACCTCAGTTCTTCTAACTAATTTCCTGGCAAAACTAGAGAAAGTTTAATTTTTCTTCTGCTTTAGCAATTTAAAAAAAAATTCTTCAACCTACATTACCTGGGCTCTTGGTTCATTAAGCAGAGGCTAACATATCTCTAATTGTTCTCTCTCAACTCTGTGGCTACTTCTCTTAAACTAACTCAATCTCTCATTCTTAATGTACAACTTCAGTTGAAGCCACCCCATTGTCCCCCCCATTAGCTATTTCAAGTCAACAGACATGTGAAAAGATGGCATTTTTGAAAAATTAAACAAGGTTTAGATTCATTTTCTTGTACCAAAGCTTAGTATCCAATCACTTCCTTAACTCAAAAGCATGTGTAAGTCAGTGCTAATACGATGGAAAACTAAGTCATATTTATTATTTTTTGAAATTAAATTGCCATATTACTTCATTAATACAGTCTCATCTTCCCCATTTCACCTATAAATTAGGCAAAGCCACTAAATCACAGACTGTTAAGGGACAAAGAGTACTTATTTCATAATATGCACATCTATATATGTTTATGTGTATCTATATGCACATATAAAACTGTTTATACATATACATGAAAGAAGCTTTCCTTAAACATCATGTGTTTGTATATGTATGTGTGTACTGAAAAACATTTATTTATTTATTAACTGTTGACTATGTACAGATTTTTGTGTTGTGTAATTTTAAAAATAAGAATAAAAATGCATGATTGCTATCACATAATTTGTAATTATAATATGTAAACAATTTTAATATAAAATAGAATCTGATAAAAAAGCATGAAGCAAATACAAAGTAGTATATAAAGTCTAAAGAAGAAAATCATCATTTTCAACATATGCCGTCAGGGAAAGTTTCAATTAATGTGGAATTTCATCCGTGCCTTAAACAATGGGTAAGATGTGCATGGGGATGAATATCAGGTGTTGTATTTTTTTTAATTTACATTGTTAAACAACTCTAAACAAGTTCCCCATCTGTGGTAATATCATTAAATAGTTTTCTCTTTTTTTAGTCAATTCTTTCCTCCCTTGGTTTCTGTGGCATTCCTCTCTCTATATATTCCTCCTACTTTCTTGAAATTTCCTTCACATGTATCTCTCCTGGTTCTTTATCTATTTATTGCCCTCAAAGTATAGGTATCCAATAAGAATTTATTGTGGACCCCATTTCTTCTTACTTTCACTCCTATTATCAATAATCTAATTTGCTCCTATGAGATCAATGATCACCTGTATGCAGAGGACTCACACGTATTTATATTGAACCTAAATCTCTTAATTGAACTCTGATGCTATATCACTAGCTGACTGATGAACATCTTCACTGGCTTTCCCACTGAAATTTCAAACTAAACCTTTCTAAAATGGTACTCATCTCCTTAATGAAGCTCGTCCCTTCTCCAAATTTCTAAGTTTCAGTTGAGGGCACCACTATTTTATTCAACCCAATTCAAAACCTTAGAATTATTCTCAATTCCTCCTTTCCTTCAATAATCTCCTCTCATCTGATTAGTTGACAATTTTTGTCAATGCATCCACAATGCATCCACTCACGTCTCTCCTTATATCCACATATATAGTATCCTCCCTCATTTAGGCCCCCATCATATCTTTCCTGAAATACTGTAATAGTTGCACAAATTGTATCATTACTTCTAATCTCTCCCCTCCCCAATTCATATAAGTGACCAGGCACACATGCTTTTGGAATGGCAACTTACTCCATTTATATGGGATTAATGATTTCTTGAATAATATGATGCTTCTAGGGCTGCTAAGCCTGTTTCTCTTCCAGTCTCCATGTAGAAGCTATAAGGTCCTGTGTAATCCTGACTGTGGTTCCATGATGTTTAAATTGTTTCTTTCTGACTGATTGCAGTATTTTCTCTCTGACCTGGTAATTTTGGAATTTGGCTACTATATTCCTTGGTGTTTTCAATTTGGGATCTCTTTCAGGAGGTGGTTGGTGGATTCTTTCTATGGATATTTTACCCTCTGGTTCTAGGACCTCAAGGCAGTTTTCCTTGATCATTTCCTGAAAGATACTGACCAGGCTCTTTTTTTATCATGATTTTCAAGTAGACCAATAATTTTTAAATTGTCTCTCCTGGATCTATTTTCCAGGTCAGTTGTTTTACCAATGAGGTATTTTA
>NW_020953438.1:41892-83400 GCF_900497805.2 Vombatus ursinus | reverse complement strand
AGTCATTCAGGCAGAGTAAGAGGTGAGTTGTTCTTACCTTCCCTTATCAGCCCCAGAAAGCCCAGAATATATCACCCCAGGAGAAACACTGGAACAACTGAACCAGAAGAAAGATTGGGTGCAGCAGTCCAGTGGCCCAGGAAGCTTGAGGCATTAATGGGAAGGGCCCCTCTTGCCTTGGGGGAAGAGAAGCAGTACAGAATGGGAGGAATCCCAGCAAGCTAGCAGACAGGCACACCTTAGCATACCAGGAGGAGATCCTGAAGCCCAGGTGGTGGAGTAGGCAAACACCAACACCTGGACCCCTGAGTGCCTCACCGAGGTTGGGGGAACTGGTGGAAACCAGCTTGGAAAACCACCAGGTGCCTGGGCATTCTACAGCAACTGGCTCTCCCAGTTCTTCAGGAAAACTAAAGGAAGCAGTACTCCAAGGGGCCCCAGGTGAATAAACACCCTACAACATCCATCTGAAAGGAGCTGAAGAAAGCAAAACGAAGGAAGGCCCAGGTGAGCAGGAAATCTCCAGGAACCACACTACCCAATCCTACCCCTAGAGTA
Source organism: Vombatus ursinus (assembly GCF_900497805.2). NCBI lineage: Eukaryota > Metazoa > Chordata > Mammalia > Diprotodontia > Vombatidae > Vombatus > Vombatus ursinus. Next base: position 82,842 of record NW_020953438.1, on the reverse strand, counting down.
CCAGTGTTGCTGATTCCAGCCCAACACCAGGTAAGCTGCCAGAACCCTACAGTCTCCAACTGCCAACACTGGAGGCCCCAGCCCACAAAACCAGTGACCAGGACCTAGGTTCCCAACACAAGAAGCTTGGGTCAATGCCATCTGCTCCCCAGCAGGAGAGCTCAATCCTTTAAAGGCCAGGAAATAAGCAAATACCATGAGCAAAAAGAAACATAACATAAATTCATATTATGGGAAGAGTGAAGATCAAAGCAGAAATTCTGAAGAGTATAACACTGGTCTGAACTAGTCTGAATGGAAGATGAACTGGTCTGAATCCCAAAAAAATCTTCTTAGAAGAACTCAAGAAGGATTTTAAAAGTCAAATGAGAGAGGTAGAAGAAAAAATGGGTATGCAAGAGAGAGTAAATACCTTGGAAAAAGAAGGACAACAATTAACTGTAGAAAATAAGTCCTTAAAAAATACAATTAGCCAACTGGAAAAAAAGTACACTGAAGAAAACAAGTCCACAAAAAATACAATTGGCCGAATGGGGAAGGAGATACAAAATCTAATAGAAGAAAACAATTTGTTAAAAATTAGAATTGGGCAAATGGAAGCTAATGACTCTATGAGAGAGCAAGAATCAGTCAAACAGAAACAAAAGAATGAAAAAAAAATAGATGAACATGTAAAATATCACATTGGTAAAACAACTGACCTGGAAAATGGATCCAAGAGAGACAATTTAAAAATTATTGGTCTACCTGAAAATCATGATGAAAAAAAGAGCCTGGACAGTATCTTTCAGGAAATCATCAAGGAAAACTGCCTTGAGGTCCTAGAACCAGAGGATAAAATAGCCATAGAAAGAATCCACCAATCACCTCCTGAAAGAGATCCCAAATTGAAAACACCAAGGAATATAGTAGCTAAATTCCAAAATTACCAGGTAAGAGAGAAAATACTGCAAGCAGTCAGAAAGAAACAATTTAAACATCATGGAATCACAGTCAGGATTACACAGGACCTTGCAGCTTCTCCATTAAAAGACCGTAGGGTGTGGAATATATTCCATAAAGCAAAGGAGCTTGGATTACAACCAAGGATCAACTACCCAGAGAAAATGAGCATGATCTTTGAGGGGAGGAGATGGATATTCAATGAAATAGGGACTTCCAAACCTTCCTGATAAAAAAACCAGAGCTCAACAGAAAATTTGATCTTCAAATACAAGACTCAAGAGAGACATAAAAAGGTAAATGAGACAGAAAGAAATAACATGCTATTAATAAGGGGAAACTGTTTACATCCCTACAAGGGAAGATGACACTTGTAACTCTTGAGAACTGTATTGTTATTACACCATGTTAAAAGGGTATACATAAAGGGGGTGGGTATAAATTGACTTAGATGTAATAATGAAAAAAATCTAATCAAGTGGGTTAAATGGATCCAAGTAAGTGAATTAATCTAACTAAGATTACTGAGTATAATGTACTGAGAGAAAAGGAAAGGAGGAATCGACAAGGGTAAATTACAATAACAGGAAAAGGCACAAAAACCTATTAAAGCAGAGGGAAGGAAGGGAGGGGGATGAGCATTGTTTGAACCTTACTCTCATCAGATTTGGCTTAAGAAGGGAGTAACATAATCAGTTAGGTATAGAGATCTAACATGCCCTATAGGCAGTAGGAGGGAAAAGGGTAAAGAAAAGGGAGGGGGCTAATAGAAGGCAGGTGGGACGAAGGGAGGTGGGACTGAGGGAGGTAGTAGTCAAAAGGAAAACATTAGTGAGGAGGGAAAAGGAGAAAGAAAAGCATAAATGGGGGTGGGGATGGATAGAGAGAAAGACACAGATAGTAATCATAATTATGAATGTGATAAATGAATGTAATGGAATACTATTGTGCTATAAGAAATGATGAACAGGAAGACTTCAGATAAACCTGGAAAGACTTGTATGGTTTGATGCTGAGTGAAGTGAGCAGAACCAGGAGAATATTTTACACAGTAACAGCCACATTGAGTGATGACTGACTTTGATAGACTTAACCCCTCTCAGCAATACAAGGATCTAAGACATCTCCAAAGGTCTCATGATGAAAAATGCTATCCACATCCAAAGAAAGAACTACGGAGTTTGAGTGCAGATCGAAGCATACTATTTGTTATTTTTTTCTTCTGTTGTGTTTTGTTTCCTTTTTCTGGTGGTTCCTCCTATTAGTTCTAATTCTTACTTACAGCATCACTAATGTGAAAATGTTTAATAGGAATGTATATGTATAGCTGATATTAGATTGTACGCTGTCTTGGGGAGGGAGGTGGGGAGAGAACGGGAGAAATATTTAAAACCCAAAAGCTTATGGAAGTGATTATTGATAATTCAAAATAAATTAATAAAACATTTTTAAAAAAAAGACAATAGGTAGGTTGGTCCATGGAAAGCTATGGTTCATGGATTAACAAAGAGTCAGACATTACTGAACAAGGAACAACAAGAGTTGATAAGTCAATACGTTTGATTTTTTTTTTGCGGTTCTTTTAGAAAAAACTGTATGGTACGGTTCTGTGTGTGTGTGTATATATAAATATATGTGTGTGTGTGTGTATATGTGTGTGTGTTTGTGTATATGTGTGTGTGTATATATATATGTATATGTATATATGTGTATATATATGCTTATGTAGATATATACACACATATACATATATGTGTGTGTGTATGTGTTGTGTATGTATATATAAAATGTTGGCCTTCTCTGATAGGGGGTTGGGAAGGAAGAAGGGAGACAACTCAGAATTCAAAATGTAGAAAAGCAAAAATAAAGAGAAAAAAATAAAAAGCATGAAAAATGGCATTTTTCCTCCTTTCATACCAATAAGAAGCTTCCCCTATCTTTTCCTGTAAGAACTATAGTTACCAGCATATCTAGTTTTCCAGCAGGAGATTCTCAAACACAGATTTCAAACCTGTAGAACATCCCAACAAACAAATTCCCTGAACTTAGTCCTTTCTTGGCACCCTACTTCCTAATCTAAGACTTAGATCTGGACTAAAGTTAGAGACTTTCCATTAATTTGTGGTAATTATTTTATGTGCCTCCCAGTTTCATTCTCTGAAACTTAGGCTGAAAATCAGGTCAGTGTTTTGTTTTGTTTTATTTTGTTTTGTTTTTTCCCCTGCTAATTTTCAAATATTGCTGTTGTATTTGGATTTCCCAAGTCTTGTAACTTCTCTCACCTACATAAATAGTTGGAAAATATGGTGAGACTTTAATCAGCTTAGACTCTTTAAGGGACCCTTTTTAAACAGGCACAGCCAATCAAAATCTGAAAAAAAGGGCTTTACCTCAATTCTGACATTTTCTCTTCTCTGTATATGGTTGAGTTCTCCAGTGAAGGTGGGGGATAGGAAAGCTTGAAGAGCAGAGGTTCCTTCATTTTTCTTTATGTATCCTCAATGCCTACCAAAATGCCTCATATATAGTACATATTAGGCATCCAATAATTTTTTTTTTGTTGTTGTTGCTGTTTTTTTAATGAATTAGTATAAGGTACTTTTGTTATTTCTGTTACTAATCATTGAATAATCTAACTAGGACATTCTCATTTTGGGAACTGAGGTTCTGTAAAAGAAGAAGAAAGAAAAAGAGGAGGAGCAGAAAAAGGAGGATGAGGAAGAGGAGGAAGAGGAGGAGAAGATGATGATGATGGCAATGATGCTGATGATGACAATGATGGTGATGATGATTGTGTCCCAGATGCAAATACCCATTAGGCTTGGTTAGAGCAGTATATAAGGAAAACCATTAAATAGATTGATTTAAGTCGTTTGATACATAACATATTTTAAAAATTAAAAAACAAAGCAGAGAATGGTACATATGCTTTAAGCTGATTTACTTTAAAATAAGTAAAGGCATGAAGTTAAAGTCCTGTGAATTTCTCTGAGTATTTACCACTTACTGTCTATAATTAATATATGGAAATTGATTCCATAAAGCTATTAAACCATATTCAAATGAATTCATGAGACAAATGAGGTTCATATGTTAACTGAAAGACGCAAAAACAAAAGAAAGAAACTAGTTAGGATAAATCTTTATGACTTATTAAACCAAATACCTCCCCCTCCTACCAGCAGTTCCTTTAATCTGAAAGTCTTAATTAATAATACATTTCCTCCTCGATAGTATGTTTAAGGTTTGATAATCATTTCAAGTCAATAATGTGGAAGAAAAAAAACCTGAGAAATTGTGAAAAAAAAAACAGAACAGAAAGGGGTTAATGATCTCTCCTAGGGAACAGCAGAACTGCTCAATTCATTTTGCTTTCTTAACAGAGTTCTGGGTTAAGCAATAAAGAAGGAAATTTAGCCTGAAATGTTAAGTACTTTAAATTTAACTGCAAAGGACAGTGTTCCGTCTTGTAGGTTATAGACTGTGGCAGATCTCAAAGCTCTTGAGTCCCACTGACTTAGCAAAAGAAGCAGTAAAAGGGAGTGTCTGCATGTGTATTTCCCATCCCCCACCTACCTCCTCCCAAGTCCTTAAAAATGCTGCAAACTCCTTTAGCAATCCATATTAGAGGTCTGTTTGATCTATGTCTACTTTCATCTTCAGTGAAATTCAAACTACTGTAGCCATCAGAAAAAGACTGGATCAAAAAGAATAAGGTTTAGCACAACTTCTAGCAACATACTGAAAGAGTCTGTGTGTCCAATATAGAGGCAGAGAAGAAAACAAACAAAAGATTCTAAATTAGCATTTTTGTACATGCATAATTTGGGTTGAGTAGGTTTTCAAAATATGTTGGAATCTTTACAGAATTCTGTCTTTGGGGTTATCACTAGGAGACTATCCTATATGTGAAACTGTTTTATAATGAGATGTTTGGGGCAAATAAACACACTTGAAGGGAATTGAGTATAGGCCTACTTGGTGCTAGGGGGTGCTCATAATGACTGAAGTCAAGGTACTTTTATGTTTTTCAAAATCTCCATAGATGAGGGAATTTATGCCCAAAGTTCTTTTTTTTTTTATCAAGAAAATAACAGGTCGTTTTTTCTCCGCCTTTTACATGCTATCTTCTATTGGGGTAAAACAGGAAAAAAAGAAGAACAAAGATAGAAAATTAAGGCCCTTATAATAAATTTGCAGAGTCAAGAAACAAATCTGTGTATCAGCTGTGTGAAAAATGTATGTCTCATGCTGTATCTTGAGTCTTCCCCCTCTTTGACAGGGAGTGGCATGCTTCATCAGAGGTCCTCTTGAATTGTATTTGATCTTTGGATTGATCAGAGTTCTTAAATCTTTCAAAGTTGTTTGTGTTTTCAATGTTGTTAATGTATGAATTATTCTCTTTCTTTTTCTTTTTTTTTTGGTGAGACAATTGGGGTTAAGTGACTTGCCCAGGGTCACACAGCTAGTGAGAGTTATGTGTCTGAGGCCAAATTTGAACTCAGGTCTTCCTGACTTCAGGGCAGGTGCTCTGTTGGCTGTGCCACCTAGCTGCCCCAATTATTCTCTTTCTTATCACTCTGTGTCAGTGTATACAAATCTTCTCAAGTCTCTCTGAAATTATCCATTTTATCATGTTTGGTCACAATACAATCCTATACTATTTGTAATTTATTCATATTTTATACTGATGTATTAAAATTATTTGGAGGTCTATAGTGATTCCTTTAAATCTTTAGAAGTTTAGTGAATGTTAAATAAACAATCTAAATTAATTTGTGGGTCTGCCTGAGGGCAAACTTAACTGTCATCAAATTCAACCAATTTACGGCTCTAAAATTCTGTGATCCTGTTGTAACATTGACTTACCTGGTCCCCTAATACACGGTTTGGAGACCATGTATGCTATATTTTATTCCTCCCCAGAGGTTTTTGATACCTTTAAAAGGTTGGGGGCATCTTTCTGCAAAGAGACAGACTTCAGTTCCCACCCATGGTATTCCCTCAAGTGTTACTGCATCTCCTGCTTATCAGTTCCATTTAACAGTCAGATTAGCATCTGCAAAGGAATACTTACTCCAAAAGGTAAAATTACAGATATACAAACTTCCCTTCCCAATATATGGGAGAAATCACTCCCCTCCTCCATCACTTCAGTCACTGAAGAGCAGGAGTGTACTTGGTTCATAGCTTAGTTTGACTGTTATAAATCACAGTCCCAAATTACAAGCACAAAATTCTCTTTGAGCTGAAGTCCCAGAGCACCCTGGCTTCTCTGCGATTCCCTGCTGGTCTGACTGGCTACCATCTTGCTTGCAATTGGCTCAAACTCCCAGTCCAGTAAGGATTACTAAATGCATCTAAAACTGACACAGAATAGAAACAAACACCCCAGGACTATTTTGATGAGCCTGGATAAAAGGCATGGAGATAAGATGAAGGAAATTCTTCCACACTCATCAAATAAGTTTGTAGTGCCAGCTCTAGGGGTAACCTGTGACCTTCACCCTCTGGACTCAGTAGGAAAGAGAGCAGAAGAGAGAGATTATAACAATCTGGGAAGTTTTAAAGAGGAAGCCTGTTCAGGCCTATTCAAGCTATGCAGTCAATCAAAGAAAGTAATAGTCATTCACTCTCTTTTACATCTAAAACTCTGTTTGATGTCAGCTCCACAGAACAAGATAACCTTTTGTCTCCCCCTCTTTCCAGCTTCTTTTTGTGTGTAATCTTCCCTGATTAGATTGTAAACTCCTTGAAGGCATGGATTGTCTTTCTTTTTCTTGTTTGTATGCACACAGCTTAGTACAGTTCCTGGCACAGAATAGGATTAATGTTTTTAATGAATTAAATTGAACAGTAGGAGGAGATGTCAATAAACATTCATTAATCACCTACCATGTGTCAGGCCAGCATGGTGCTAAGCACTTTGGATACAACTAGGAAGAAAAACAGTCTTTGCCCTCAAGGAAGTCACAGTTTAATGGTGACAACATATGCATGCATGCATGTATACACACATACATACATGTGTATGTATATATGTGTGAATATGTGCATATATATACATATATAAAACACATGTGCATATATAAATGTGTATATAAACACACGTGTATATATAAGATAAATACAGGGGAAATAGAAAATAATTAAAAAGAGGAAAGACACTAGAAGTAACAGGGATTAAAAAAGACTTCTAGTAGATGAAAGATTTAAATTTGGATTTAAAGGAAGTCAGGGAAGCCAGTAGGAAGAGATGATAAGGGATGACATTCCAAGCATGGGGAAACTGCCAGAGAAATGGCCAGAGCTTAGAGATGGAATATCTTGTTCAAGGAACCACAAGGAAGCCAGTGGTACTGGATTATACAGTATGTGGCAGGTATTCAGATGTTAGAGTGGAAAAGTGAGAGTGGGCTAGGTTATAAATGTCTTTGAATGCCAACCAGATGATTTTGCTTTTGATCCAGAAGGTGATAGGGAACCACAGGATTTTACTGAATGGCAGGTTGATATAGTCAGGCCTGCACTCTAAGAAAATCACATTAGTGACTGAATAGAAGACAAATTAGATTGAGAAGAGATCTGAAGCACACAGACCCACCAGAAAGCTATTGTAGTATTTCAAGTATGAAGGGATGAAGACCTCCACTAGAGTGATGGCAATGTCAGAAGAAAGAAGGGAATGTATTCAGGAGATGTTGCAAAGCAGAAATTGACTGGCCTTTGCAACTGATTAAATATGAGAGAGGTGAGAGATAGTGAGGAGTTAGGGTTGATACTAGGTAGCAAGCCTAGGGGACATAAAATAGGAAGGTAAGAGTTTAGGGTGAAAAATAATGAGTTCTATTTTGGACATGTTGAGTTTAAGATACCTAATGGACATTCAGTTCAAGATTTCTGAAATACAGCTTGATATGTGAGTTTGGAAATCAGCAGACAATTTTGGACAATATAAGAAGATCTGAGAATCAGGATAAAAATGGTCATTAAAACCATAAATAAAAGTGCCTCCATATTAGTTGATCTGGGCATGCCCAGACAAGCCTCTTTATACAATTTCATTACCCTGGGCAGTGCTCAGTGGACATTGTTGGATATGTGTGCTGTCCAACAATACAGACAAGTACCCCCTAATTCCCTAATTGAATCTAGGCACACTTTCAGAATCCACAGTATTCAAATAAGTAAACAGAATTTTAGTCTTAGTATTGATAGGGGAAATTTTTCACAGGAAAGGTTAACCCCTTGAAGCCTGAAGTTGAAATCACAAAGTACTAAAATGATATAAGTTGCATGACTGCAGGGAAATCACTTGAAATTCTTGAGCCTCATTTTTCTCATCTTTAGAATATAGATAATAATACCTGTGGTAACTATCCCATACAACTTTTGTGGGGCTCAAATAAGATATTGTTTATCTAACACTTGGTCAACCTTAAAGTGCTATATAAATGCTAACAATTATTAATCAAGTTATTTATCAATATTTATCAGCAATATAATATCAATATTTATTAACAATTATTAACCATTGAGACATGAATTAGAAGTCCAATTGATAGTAGCTCTTTGAATTATTTTTTCAGTTTATTTTGAGAAACATATCCATAATAAACTACATTTTAAAAAGTTTAATCCCGTGTGGACAAACGATATTTTTTTTCTTTCAGAAGAAATACACTGAATTTTTTCACTTAAATGGTTATCTGTTTAACAAATGTACATTTGTAAACACATCTCTAATAAACCAAGATGCTATTAGCAAACAATTGTCTAGCGATTGAAACCTACTTTTTAAAAATAATTATGCTAAAGTCACAAAACATAAAAACTCTAGTATTAAAAGAGTAAATTAATGAGAAATGAAAGGAACATGACAGAAATTCCAGAAATTAACTTAAGTAATCTCTAATACTTATGAGTTTAAATCAGATTATCTCTCACTACAACGTGTTCCCATAAATTACCACTCTTAATGAAAAGTTTTAAGGAGTACCAATAGCCATCCGAAGGACCCAAATTTAAAATGTGTGGTGATTAATGAGGTATTTGGGTCTAGATTATGGGGTATGAAGGTCAATTTACATAGAGAGTTTCAGATTAATTAACTGTTCTAATCTAAGATATTAATTTAATTTATAGTAATATTGAATTTAAAATGAATTATTTTATTTAGTGGCCGTTTTAATAGTATCCTATTAATTAAAAAAAAATCAACAACAATAACTAAAAAAATGCATGCCAGTGCAACCTTCTTACATTATCTTTGTAATACAGAAGGTCCAATTCAATAAGATATTGACCCAATGGCAAACATCCATCTCCTATGACAGTGGTACACTGCAAAAAAAAGCAGCTTTATCTGAGAAGGCTGAAATTAGTTCATCAGAATGGTAAAAGCTTTAATGGTTTACTAAATGACAACTTGACTCTAACCTGTGGTATGAAAAGTTAAAGTTGGGAATATAATAATTTTATGTTATAAGAAGAGTTAGAAAGGATTTATTTTTCAATATGGATAAATATTCTTTATATCAACAGATTTGTGTTGTATGATTCATGTAGATTCTGATTAACCAAGTAGAGGAGGAAAGACAATAATTTTAGATACAAAAAGTGTAGAAATAAAAATTCACATGTTGGGTCAGGGTTGTTTTACACTTCTCATCTTTCTCTTCTGTTCTAAATGAGTACAATAGATTTTCCCCAAAATCCTCATCTATTTGAAAGTTGCAGAGAAGCCCATTTTTCCTTAATTTAAATAAGATAGTCTTAACAATTTGGAACTATCAAAGTGAGGAATGGGTTACCTCAGGAGCTACTGGGTTCCCTCTCTTCACAGATTTTCAAGCAAAGACAGGATGACAACTTGAAAAGTATAATATGGAGAAGTTTCTTGTTTAGATAAAGGTAAGGCTAGATGTCCTCTGAGGACCTGTCAAGCTCAGAAATACTGACTGATTTTGAAGGCTATTCTTGGTGCCAACTTTCTGATTTACATAATCTCAAATAATTTAATTCATCTTTCTGAGCTTTAATTTCCTCCCTATAAAATGATGAAAATGAATGAAATGCTCTATAAGTTCCTCTCTAGCTTGGAAATGCTATGATTTTATGGCATCTACATTATGTTAATATGCTTCAAAAAAGGAGAACATGGAATTTTTCTGTTTTTGTCCTCAAAAGCATTAAGGAAATCAAAAGTATTTTTTCAAGCAAATAATAAAACACATATTTATAGTGATATGCAATTGCTATTAATTTTTCTTATAGAAGCTACTATGATTTCAAGGGGACTCTAGTCTAACATTCAGAGACAAGTGCCTACAGCAGTATTCAAATGTTAATTCATTCATAGAGTTCATGGAGTGTTAGCAGGAAAGGGGACAGGACCTTAGAGATCATCTAGCCCAATCTATTCATTTTACAAATGAAAAAATTGAGGGCCAAAGAGGTTAAATGGCTTCTCAAAGGTCACATATTCCCAAAAGATTTGTTTGCCATTTGGGTTACCTCAAAGATCAAAGTAAAAAGATTATTCTATTTAAAAAAAAGTCACATGAGAAAATGGTTATGCTTCATCCTCTACAGAAAACACAATAATATATACTCAAAGAGGGTGTTTAACCAAATTTAAAATATGCATATATTCATTAGTAGGATTCTTGAATACTTAAAAGAAATTTGGTTTGTGATTTGTGATAAAATATTAAATGATTCCTATTTTTTATTTGATTATTAGTAATGTTCTCTTCATTTAGTTGCAAGGTTTCACCTTTATAACAATTGATAAAAAATAATCATTAAGAAAATTCCACTAAAATTGTCTATTCTTTTTTGTGATTCTCCATATATCCCTCAAATTATCAATACATGAATTATTTCATTTTAGATATGAATAATTTTGATGATTGTCCAGATTCTCACATATCATTTAACCATTTCCCCGCTTACCTTCTGAACCTATTCAGGAGCATGCTAAGACCTTGTAAGAGAGCATTAGTAAATAATTACTAAAGATAAGGGTGGTTACCAGATGGGATTGCTGGCAGCTGTGGGTGATTTGAGTAATTTCAGTGAAAAGCTTAAGCAGAGTAAATTGGGGGAAATTGGGGTGATTTTTCAGCTGTTGCGCAAATGGGATTGTGTCTGCCATTTGACTATGGTGCCTGAACCTGAAGTTTGTGACAAAGCTTTAGTAACTTAGAACAGAACAAGATAAGTGATCTTCAGAAAGTTTACAGTTATGGAGTAGATGCCAAGAATAGTATCACAAGAAATCTTGACATTTTAGAGACAAAGAAACTAAGGGTAGCCAAGGTGGCAGAAAAAAGTCAGGAAATCGCCTGAGTTCTCCCCAGTTTCCCTCAGAAACAAAGTTAAATCAGTCCTCTAAATGGATTCTGGGTAAAAGAACCTACAAAAAGATGGAGTGAAATAATTTTTCAGCTTAAGATAACTTAGAAGGATGTCAGGAAAGGTTTCTCCTACTTGGGTAGCAAAGGAGTGCAGGCCAGCGCAGATAGTGTCTGGGCAAGCCAGTAGTAGGCTCTTAGCCACAGCCCAGATAAGAAAGCAAAGCCCTGTGGTTCTGGTTCATCAGGATAGTGGCACAGAAGGTCAGCTGTGAGGCCTCCAGCCACAGTGTAGAAGGCAAATGGCCAGGCCCAGAACCCAGGGAACAACAAGCATGATCAGCCAAAGCAAAAGCAAAAATGGATCTAATTAAAAGAGATAAGAAAGGAAGCTGCATCTTGCTAAACCCCAGACAGTAAAGTTATATCAATACTAAACATATATGCACCAAGTGGTATATCATCCAAATTCTTAGAGAAGTTAAGTGAATTACAGGAAAAGATAGAAGGCAAAATTATACTGGTGGAAAACCTCAATCTTTTCCTCTCAAAACTAGATAAATCTAACCACAAAATAAACAAGAAAGAATTTAAGTAGGTGAACAGAAGTTTTAAAAATCCAGATATGGCAGACCTCTGGAGGAAATTGATTGGAAATAGAAATGAATATACCTTTTTCTCAACAGTAAATGCCACCTACACATAAAAGTACCATAAATGAAGGGATAAAAACCTCACAGTCAAATGCAGAAAGGAATAAATATTAAATGCATCCCTTTCAGATAATGATGCAGTAAAAAAAAAATGCATGTAATAAAGAGCCATGGAAATATAGCTTAAAAACTTATTGGAAATTAAATAATCTAATCCTAAAGAATGAGTGGGTCAAACAAGAAATTATAGAAACAAGCAATACTTTCATCAAAGGAAATGAAAATAATGAGACAACACACCAAAACTTAAGGGATGTAACCAAAGCAGTACTTAGGGTTTTTTGTTTTCTCTAAATGCTTACATGAATAAAATAGAGAAGGAGGAGATCAATGAATTGGGCACACAACTAAAAAAGCTAGAAAAAGGACACATTAAAAATCCCCAATTAAATACCAAATGATAAATTCAGAAAATAAAAGGAGAATTGGAAGAAGGAAAACTATTGAACTAATAAATAAAACTGAGAACTGGTTTTATGAAAAAAATAAAATAGATAAAACTTTGGTTAATTTGATTTAACAAAAGGAAAGAGAAAACCAAATTACCAGTTTTAAAAAATAAAAAGGGTCAATTCCTCACCCATTATGATGAAATTAAAACAATAATTGGGAGTTATTTTGCCCAACTGTATTCCAATAAGTCTGACAATCTAAGTGAAAGTATGAACATTTACAAAAATATAAATTGCCCAGATTAACAGAAGAAGAAATAAAATATTTAACCCCATTTTAAAAAAAAAAATGAACAAGCCATAAATGAACTCCCTAAGAAAAAAAATCTCCAGGGTTAGATGAATTTGTAAGTGAATTCTAAAACCATTTAAAGAACAACTAATTCCAATACTATATAAACTCTTTGGAAAAACAGGCACAGAAGGAGTCTTACCAAATTCTTTTTATGACACAAATATGGTCCTGATACCTAAACCAGGAAAAGCCAAAACAGGATAAGAAATTATAGATCAATTTCCTTAAAGAACATTGATTCAAAAATTTTAAATAAAATGTTAGAAAATAGCAATTTATCATGAAGATGATATGCCATAAACAGGTGGGATTTATACCAGGAATTCAGGGCTGGTTCAATACATATATAACAATCAGCATAATTGACCGTATCAATAACAGAAATCATATTATCTCAATACAAGCTGAAAAAGCTTTTTATGAAATTGGCACTCATTCCTATTAAAACACTACAGAACACAGGAATAAATGGAGTTTTCCTTAAAATAATAAGTAGTATCTATCTAAAACCATCAGCAAGCAAGCATTATATGAAAAGGGAATAAGCTAGAAGCTTTCCCAATAAGATCAGGGGTGAAAGAAGGATACCCATGATCACCTCTATTATTCAATATTGTACTAGAAATGTTAGATTTAGCAACAAGAGGAAAAAAAAGAAATTGAAAGAATTAGAATGGACAATGAGGAAACAAAATTATCACTCTTTGAAGATGATATGATAGTATACTTAGAGAAACCTAGAAAAGCAACTAAAAAATTACTTAAAGTAATTGACAACTTTAGCAAAGTTGCAGGATATAAAATAAACCCACATAAATCATCATCATTTCTATACATTACCAAAAAATCCAGCAGCAAGAGATAAAAAGAGAAATTCCATTTAAAATAATTGTAGGTCATATAAACTATTTGGGAGTCTTACCTGCCAAGACAAACCCAGGAACTATGTAAACACAATTACAAAACACTTTTCACACAAATATAGTCAGATCTAAATAATTGGGAAAAGATCAATTGTTCATGAGTAGGCCAAGTTAATATAATAAAAATGAAAATTCCCCCTAAATTATTCTACTTATTAAGCACCACACCAATCAAACCACCAAAAATATTTTATAGAGCTAGGAAAAAAAATAACAAAATTGATCTGGAAAAAAAAAGGTCAAGAATATCAAGGGGATTGACAAAAAAAAATTCAAAGGAAGGAGGCCTAGCTGTACCAGATCTAAAACTGTATTTTAAAATGGAAATCATCAAAACTTTTTGGTACTGGCTCAGAAATAGAGTGGTGAATCAGTGGAATCAATTAGGTACACAAGACACAGTAGTCAAAGACTCTATTAATGTACTGTTTGATAAACCCAAAGACTCCAGCTTCTGGGAGAAGAACTTACTATTTAAAAAAAAAACTGCTGGGAAAATGGTATGGCAGAAACTAGGCATAAACCAACAGCTCACACCATATACCAAGATAAATTTGAAATGGACACATGATTTATATATAAGGGATGATACCATAAGCAAATTAGGAGAGCAAGAAATAGTTTACCCACCAGATCTATGGAGAAGGGAAGAAGTCTTGACCAAAAAAGAAATAAAGAACATTATAAAATGCAAAATGGATAATTTTGATTACATTAAATTAAAAAGGTGTTGCACAAAGTCAGTGCAATGAAGATTAGAAGAAAAGAAGAAAGCTAGGAAACAGTTTTTATTGCCAGTGTTTCTGATAAAGGCCTCATTTCTAAAATACATAGAGAACTGAGTCAAATTTATAAGAATAAGTCATTCCCCAATTGATAATTGATCAAAGGATATAAACAGGTACTTTTCAGATTAAGAAACTAAAGCTATCTATAGTCATATGAAAAATTTTCTAAATTACTACTAATTAGAGAAGTGCAAATTAAAACAACTCCGAGGTTCTACCTCACACCTATCAGATTGCCTAATATGACAAAAAAGGAAAATAATAAATGTTGGAGAAGATGTGGGAAAATTGGAACACTAATGCATTGTTGGTGGAGTTGTGAACTGATCCAACTATTCTGGAGATCAAATTAGAACTATGCCCAAAGGGCAACCAAATCATATATACCCTTTGAGCCAACAATACCACTACTAAGTCTGTATCCCACAAGATCATAAAAAGGAAAAGGGACCTACATGTACATATTTATACCATTCCTTTTTGTAGTGACAAAAATATTCAAAATTGAGGGGATGCCCATCACTGGGGATTGTCTGAACAAGTTGTGGTATAACATGTTAATGTAAATGATGAGCAAATGGATTTCAGAAAGACTCAGAAAGATTTTCATGAACTGATGCTGAATGAAGTGAGCAAAACCAGAAGAATGTTGGACACAGTAACAGCAACACTAGGTGATGATAAACTATGATAGACTTAACTCTTCTCAGCAATATAATCTTCCAACACAATTCCAAAAGACTTATGATGGAAAATGCTGTCTTCATCCAGAGAAAAAACCGTGTAGTCTAAATGCAGATCGAGGCATACCATTTTCACTTTTTTTTTTTTTGCTTTTTGGTGGGGCAATCTGGGGTAAGTGACTTGCCCAGGGTCACACAATTAGTAAGTGTCAAGTGTCTGAGGCCATATTTGAACTCAGGTCCTCCTAACTCCAAGGCCAGAGCTTCTATCCAACTGTGCCACTTAGCTACCCCTTTTATTTTTTTTTTTTTAGCTTTTTGTTTTTTCTTTTTCATGGTTTTTCCCTTTTGTTCTATTTCTTCTTTCACAACACGAATAATGTGTAAATATATTTAATATGATTTTATATGTACAATCTATATCAGATTGTTTCCTGTCTTGGGGAAGGAGGTTGGAAAGGAGAGAGAAAAAATTAGAACTCAAAATCTTATAAAAATGAATGCTCAAAAGTATTTTTACATGAATATGGAAAAAAATAAAATGCTATTAAGTGGGAAAATATAAAAAAAAAAATAAAAAGAAACTAAGGCCTGGGGAAGCTATATGACTTGTCCAAGGTCATATAGGTGATAAAAAGTAGTACAAGGATTTAAACCTTGATCCTCTGGCTCAAAATACATTAAACTTTCCATGGCATTATGTCCTCTGATATGTCTTTATACTTATGTCACTCCTATGATATAGTAGATGAAAAGTTTTAACTCCAAGCACAGAATAACTATTGAGTTTGTTTCCTTTACTTGGCGGAATGAAAGTTTATACATACATTCATGTGTGCATATATAGAAATGTATTTCTTATCCTATATACAGGTATGTATATAGGTATATGTACATATGTATATGAATATATATATGTATATATATATGGATGGATGTATATGTATATAACATATGCCTTCTGCTCACTTTTCCAACTACCACTCATGCTGGCACAGTCCCAAGTAGATGGCAGACTACTTCTGTCAAAAGGGTTTATGTTCAAGTCCAAAAATGCTTAAGGCATTTGCAACCATATAGAGGAAAAGAGAGGAAAGGACTAAGTATTTATGCTGAGAGAGAGAGAGAGAGAGAGAATTAAAAACAATTAAAGTTGGTCATCTGTTAATGACAATTCTCTTCTTTTATTTTTACATGGACTTTGTTTTTTTGAAATGTCAATGCAAGTTAACTTTCAACAAATAACTGAAGGAAGTAGCTTTCCATCTCTTTATTCAGCATATTATTAAAATGGTAGGAACTGATCTGCAATATATGTGTTGCAGATGTTATACTTGAATCATTTCTCTCTGACTTAACTTTGAAAATGTTACACCATGCTGAGCATGCCCTGCTAACCTGGACTGCCTAGTAATGCTGAGTTTCTTCTAGCAGTCATCTTGAATTTGTATTCTTTGTGTCTCAGGGTACCTGAGGGAGTGTTTTTTAGAAGAACATCAGTGGTGATCCCATTTTGAAATGGTTCCAGCCCATATAGACCTTCAAGGATTTTAAAATCCTAACATAGTTCTGTATGATTATGAAAAGGATGGTTGACCCTAGTTTAGAAGCAATTTAAAAGCAATTACTAATATGAATTCCAACTACTGTCAGATTTCAAATTAGAGAAGTTGTTATTTTCATTGACCAAACTCAAAAAATACTCATCTTTCTTTATTCTTCTTTTCCTCTGCCCCTTTACATCTTAAATCAGTAGGGTAGCTTTTTTTTTTTCTTCTAAACAATCATATTATGTCTTTATTTGATGTGGCCATAGTCAAATGATTTACAAAAAAGATTATGTTGGGGAAAATGTACCATATTTTCCATTTACTATTGAAAACTATACTTTAAACCTACATGGGGAAGTCACACATACACACATATAAATACAAACATAAATATACACATATATACTCACACACATAATATATGTATGTTAAACATACATGAGTGTTTGTATGATTATAGATGAAATTATAAATTAAGCAAAGTTCACTTTCAATCTTCTGTCCTCCATGCTTAACTACAATCATCTTATAACTGTGGCATCTCCCCAGGCCATTTATTCATCTTCTCAGGACTATTTCTCCATTGTGTTCTTGTATCTTGCACTCCCAAAGAAATATTATATACTCTGTGTCTCATCCTGCTTTAGACTCTGTTCTTTGCATGTTGACAACTGAACAGAAGTCCTTAAAATAGGCCAGATTTCTATGCTATAGAAGACCATAACAGATTACATGATTTCTTTAACAAGCTAAAATGCACATGTTTCTAGGATATGTTAATGAATGGCTTAAATTGTGAATATTATGGGCCTGATGGCAAGATGTTGTGAAAAAATTTTTGGAGGAAATTGACTTTTTATGAAACCTCAAGTGCCAAATGTGTCTCTTTTGATAAATTTCAAGTAGGTCAGCATTTTTAAATCATAGAGTGTATAGAAGGGGTAAAGATGCAAAACTACTGGAAAAGGTAGAAGAGGGTCAAATCAAATCGAGTCAAAGTGAATTTGTATTTGTTGATTCTGGATGTAATAGTCACTGTAGCTTACTGATTAGGGGATTGACGTGGTCAGATCTAATATGTGTTTGTGTGTGTGTGTGTGTGTGTATGCATGCATATATGAATGTATGTATATATGTGTATATAGGTAGGTATGTATGTGAGAGTGTATACAAATAAGCAAAGAAGAAATTGGAGTGAGGCATTTCAGGTTAAGAGATCATTTAAAAGGCTATTGCAATAGCCCAGGAAAGAGGTGATGAAGGTCTGTAATTACCTTACAGCTCGATGAGTGGAGAGCCGAGATAGGGATATTTAAGACAGAAGCTGTCACAGAAGAAAGACAAGATTTGCCAAAGAATTTGAAAAGGAGGATGGCTGAGATTGACTAAAGGTTATGAGCCTAAGTACTTGGAAGATGATAATTCCCTTTATGGGTATAGCTCAAAAGAGGTGAAGGCTTGGCAGAGAGAATATGTTCTATTTTGGCCACAATGAATTTGAGAATGCCTATAGAGAATCCTGTTTTAGATGTCTAGAAGTCTATCGATGATACAGAATTGTAGCTCACAGGAGAGATCAGTGCCATATATGCAGATTTGTAATCATTTGTATAGATATTATAATTGAATCCATGAGATCTAATGAGAAAATTTTACAGTCAGATAGTATAGAGAGTATAGTGATGATTTAAAACATGAAAACAGAATAGAGTCTAGGACAGAATGTAGTAGACTTCCATGATTAGTGGGAATGCAACAGATCAAGAGCCAACAAGAAAAATTGAGGAATGATTGGAAAGATAAGAGAACATGGAGACAAAAGTGTCATGAATACTTAAAGAGGAGGATGAATCCAGGAGGAAAATGTGGTTGAAAGTGTGAAATGCTACATAAAGGCCAAGGATGATGAGTTTTCTTTTTTTTAAGGCCATTATATTTGGCAATTAAGGGATGACTGACTTAGAAAACTTAGAAAATATGAAAGCTTCAATCAATGATAAGGTAAATTCTCTCTCTCTCTCTTTCTTTTTCTCTCTCTCTTCTTATTTTCACTTTCTCCCCCTTCTCTCCAGATTTAAATATCTGTATACATGTATATGTTATTTCACTCCATATATCTTAATTTATACCTAATATAAATCATCTATATGATAGATTACAAAGATTCACTTGCACTCCATATAGATAAATAGATAGATAGAGATAGATTATAGCACTGTATCTGTACATCATATAGATTTTTTCTTCATCTATAGACAATATAGTGAGAGATGATAGAGACAGAGATGATACAAATAGAATAAAAGAAATATATATGTATATATATATACACAGATAGTAATCTGTATTAAGAGAAAAAGAGAATACTGAAAGTAGAGAAAAGAGATAGAAAGAAAGAAAAATATGAGAAGATAGATACACAAATAGATGAGAGATAGAAAGACAGATAGACATAGACAGACACAGACAGACACAGACAGATAGACAGGCATGAAGAATATGAGCTTGCATTTTCTCTCCCACAGCCAGGACTCTATATCTCCTCCCAAAGGTTCTAGGCTATCCTGAAGGGTTTATAGATTGTGTCTCCTTAATGTCATTGGCTTGTGCCCACGCAAATGTGCTCACCCAAATGTGCTCCCTCCTGCCCCATTCCTTAGTGGCCTATAACAAGCCTACCAGTTCCATTTAAATCAGGTAGCTTTCACAAAAAGACATTTACTTCAAAGTTATAATAAGAAAAATGTACAAACATTTTCCAGAATACTTTTGGGGTATATGCCCCTGTTACTACTTCAGTATCTGGGGGAAAGTGCATTTAAATTATCTCAATACCTATATAAAATTGGTCCCATTGTGAGTCTATTGATATGTACCATCTTGACTGGTAGAGTCCTAATCTCAGCTTCCCCTGAGAAGTATACCCAAAGGCTATTTCTTGTTCCTTAGGGAACATAAACTTTTGAAATTCCCAAGGTCAGAGATGCCACTCTTTTCATTTAGAAGAGAAGAGAATTTCAGAAAACTAGGCCTGAGGATTATTTTGCAGATCACATGACCTCATAGGGGAGGCTGCCACATAGCTTCACTTGCATCACTGCCTCTCACTAGATGTTATGAGTCAAGAAGTGACCAAATGAAGTAAAAATAGGCAAAAAGAAAGATATTGAAACATACCTCTGAAGCCAATCAAAAAGTCTCTTTTCAATATGCGGTTAGCAGACCAGAATCAGTTATAGAAAACTTTGCATGTTTCACAGTCTCTCCTGAAAGAAACCTCCCTAGCCACTTCATGTGGAAAGATGTCATCCTAGGAACTTTACATCTGAAGCAGATCCTCATAAAGTGCGTGTATGTTATGTACAAGCAGATGTATCTCAGAGGCAGGAGGAAGTGTTACAAGGAGAATGCAATGGGAACAAATGTGGCCACTGGTGGTGAATATTAATAGGAGGTCAACTTGCCCACCATTTTACCTTATTGTTGTTGTTCAGAGTGGGACCAGGGAAATAGTATAGTTCCTAAGTGTTTGAACAAGGTTGAAAGGAAAGATGTCATAGCATCTAAAGGACAAGGCAAAAACAGCATTGGAACCCAAAGACTCATTCTAGAGCTCTTCATACTATAATTTGATTCCTTCATCAAAAATTAACAATTCTATACCATATGAAATAATTTCTGTATCACAGGAAATGATGGAACAGATAGAGGAAACTGGTAAAAAACTCCATGAATTGTTTCAGTGTGAGATGTGAAGAAATAAAAAAAAAGAAATTATATAATGACAATAATATAAAAAAATAGCTTGCAAAACTAGAATTTTGGTCAGTGAAATGATAAACCTGAATTTCAAAGGACTAAAGATGAAAGCCATTACTCACTGTCCGCTGGAGAGATGATGAACTTAAAATGAAGAATAAGAATTATCTTCTTGGATATGTCCTATGGAGGAATTTGTTTTACTTGACTGTGCACATTTATAATGAAGATTTAGGGTTTTTTATTTAATTTATTCAAGGTAAAGTGGGCTTGAGTAGAGAGAAAATAAATGCTTGTTAATTGGAAAATTAAATTAAATTTAAAAAAGGAATTGATATGCTTAGGATTAGATTTAAGAGAAAGAGAAGAAGGAAGGAAATAAGCATTTATTAAGTGCTTATTAGTTGCTAGGCACTATGCTAAGGGCTTTGTAAATATTATCTCATTTGATTCTCAAATCTTCCCTGGGAAGTAGGTGATATTGTTATCCTTATTTTAATAAATATATGAACTCAGTCCAGGTCTTCTTAAGAATAGCACCAACACTATATCCACTGAGCCCTCTGGCTCTGCTTTAAGGGGGCTGAAATCCTTCAATTCCCAGATTTGGAGTCTTTTCTTACTTAACAGAGTACTCTAGGAGATAGAAAATCGGAAATAAAACATTTCTTTGGGGAGCCATGAATTAAAATCTTAATATTAAAATTCTTGTCAACAGAATGAAATAATAAGGGGAGATCAGGAGGGTTAAAATAATGTCTTCATGTCAGATGAGGGGAGAGACACAAAGACAGACAGTGACAGAGAGACAAAGACACAGACAGAGAAAGAGATGGAGACAGAGAGAATTACAATTGGGTATATGTCCCACAGACCAACTAAAACTACAAGAAGCTATCTCTTAGTAAAACCAATCTATGAGTATGAGTTAGAAGGGCTAGTTCCCTGAGGTTCCCTGTGCTGAGGAATGGATATGGAGAGCAAAACAGTTTTCAAAGAATTGAGTGCTCACTTAAAATAGGAAACATGTACATATATACACAAAATATTCATAGACACACTCACATTTTTTGAGTTCATGGATGCATTTAAAAATTTTTAAAAATTATAGTTTTGATCCTAAATATGAATGAATTAAGTTTCTTAATAGAAAAAAGAGAATGAAGAGATGCCAAAGAATTGCAATGAAAAGAAACCCATTTTAAACAACTTGAATGTGGAGTTTGGAAAGTAGATTTTCATTATTTGACCCATTATAAAAATCAATAGTTACAATCCCTATTTCAGATAAGGCAACATTAAATTTTTATAATGTTCATAGAGACAAGTGGGGAAATTGTATTATTTTAAGTAAGGTGGATTTTAGTGTAAGGAGGACTTTTGTTATTCTTTTTAGATAATAGGTCCCAGGATCCATGGACAAAATAGATATTATTTCCCAAAAATTATGGCTGAAAACAACTTCCATCATGACTGTGCAGTGAGATATAGGGGTGACGTAATGTGCGCCTGCACTGTGCTAGGTCATGATGATATTGTTAAAGTTAACCTGTAGGCTTAATGTTGGCAAATTGCTTTCTTTGTGTGCTTCTCCATAAACCAAGAGAGTGATGATTTTCAGGTAGGGATTTGGGAATGCACAGGGAAATGCATATGTGTCTGCCTCAACTGGACCCCCTTGAGGGTTGGGGGATTTAGGGAAGTGCACAGACTGGAATGCTGTGCCTGTCTCGATTGGCCCCCATTGAGACATAGGAGTTATTGCCCCCTTCTCACCAGCCACTGAGAGAAGGGTGATTAGGGGATCCTGTAATAGTTGGTGCTCCCTTTATCAGGAATCCATTTAGAAGACTCGGCTAGAATGAAGTAAGTTTATTTAACCCCTCTGAAGTTGTCTTCTTCTCCTTCTGGCTGCCCAGTTCAAGAGTGAACCTGTTAGAGTCTGGAATCCCAAAAGACTCCAGTACCTCCTGTGTTGTTACTTGTCTTATAATTATGTTGAAAGACATTAAAGTATTTGAAAAATAATAGTATTATACACACACACACACACACACGCACACACACACACACACACCCCTAATAACATTGATGGTAGCTTCTTAAAAAAAAGAAGCTAAAGTTCTAAATATGTCTAAGGTCCTTCTATGAATTAGAAAAATCAGATATTGATAAAAAAAAACCTAGTAAATCACTTTAAGATTCTTTTCTCAGTATAAGTCCAAAAGAAATATAAATAATAAGAAAATGTAGAGCTCAACAGATTATTGAAAAATCAAACTAATTCAACATTAGATTAATATTTGGCAACATTAAGTAAGACTATTTCAAAATAAACAAATTTCTCAGTATCTTATGGTACTTTTGCAAAAAGAGATTATGTTCTAAGGCATAACATAATAATAAATTAATAAATAAAAGACACTCATTAAAGATTATAATACAAAAATTATCCATTAGTTACTGAAATATGAGCAAAAATTCAGACTTAAATCTAGATGAACTTATTCCATTGAATAATGAGTGGGAAAAAAAGAACAAATGATTGACAGTGATTATATTATAGAGATTGATGTCAATGATATATAGCAAAACTTAGGGGGCACAACTAAATATTTCATTAGGAAAAATGTATATGTCTAAAAATTGAATTAGCAATATAGAAAAGGAATTATCAAATTGAGTATCTGATGCTTTTACAAGTTAGAAATTTAACAAAATAAGAAGCATATGAAAAAGAAGAGGAATATAAAAACAATCTTGAAAATAAGAGGACAAATAGAAAAAACTGACAATAGTATGATACATAAATGGCAAATCTTGGAGCTTTTTCAAAGGTTCACATTATCAAGAAAAAAGGAAAATAAAATCACCAAATTTCTTTAAACTAATAAACCGAATTTATAAGAAACAAAGAGTGAGCAAAGTGAATTATAAGAAAAAATGTACACAAATATTTGTCAACAAAAATGAAAATTCAAAGGAAACATATGAGTAAAATTACAATATATGCAAAACTAATAAAAGTAAAGATAAAGATTTTAAACAACTCAGACTTAAAAAAAAAAACAAGGAGCAGCTAGGTGGCACAGTGGATAGAGCTCTGGCCTTGGAGTCAGGAGGACCTCAGTTCAAATCAGGCCTCAGACACTTGACACTTACTAGCTGTGTGACCCTGTGCAAGTAAGTTAATCCCTACTGCCTCACCAAAAAGAAAAAGGAAAAAAAAGTAGTGATTGAATTATAAATGAACTGACAAATAAGCAATACCCAATGCTTTTTAAGTTTGAAGGAATGAAAGGATGGGAACACTCTCACTTTGTTTTCAAAGAAAAGGAGGAAAGGTGCAGAATGAGTCCTCAAGATTTCTGTCCTTCTCCAGAGCTGGTTATGGTTGCCCATTTTACACAGACTTCCCCATTTTTACTGTTTTCCTGAATAAATTAAATAAACATCAAGGCAATCCATGCTCAGGAGACAAGTTCATTGTTTTTGGCATGCCTCACATCTAAATTCCCTATTTCATATGCAAATATAATTACTAAAAATTGAACACTTTATCTTTTTTTAGTTAAATTTTTTTTATTTTTAGTTTTCAACATTTACTTCCACAAGATTTTGAGTTCCAAATTTTCACCCCATCTCACCCCTCCCCCACCCCAAGATGGCATGCATTCTGAATACCCCTTCCCCTAGTCTGCTTTCCCTGCTATCTCTTCCCCCCTTCCCTTTCTATTTTCCTGTAGGGCAGGATAGATTTCTGTACCCCATTTCCTGTATTTCTTATTTCCCAGTTGCATGTGAAAACATTTTTTTAAACGTGATTTTTAAACTTTGGTTCCAAATTTTTTCCCTTCCTCCCTCCACACCCACCCTCATTGAAAAGGCAAGCAACTCAATATAGACTATACATGTGCAGTTATGCAAAAAACTTCCATAGTGGACATGCTGTGAAAAACTAACTCTATTTCCCTTAATCCTATCCTGCCCCCCTATTTATTCTATTCTTTCTTTTGACCCTGTCCCTCCTCAGAAGCATTTGCTTCTGATTACTCCCTTTCCCAATCTGACCTCTTCTCTACCATCCCCCTATTCGCTTGTCCCCTTCCCCTCCTATTTTCCTGTAGGGTAAGACAGATTTTCATACCCAATTGAGTGTGTATGTTATATCCTCCGTAAGTCAAATCCTATGACAATAAGATTCACTCATTTCCTCTCACCTTCCCCCATTTCCCCTCCACTATAAGAGCTTTTTCTTTTCTGTTTTTTTTATGAGATAATTTAACCCATTCTACCTTTCCCTTTCTCCTTCTCCTAGTATAATCCTCTCTCACCCCTTAATTTTATTCCCCAGATATGACCCCTTCATCTTCAACTCACCCTGTGCCCTCTACCTATGTATCTATGTATCCATGTATGTATGTATGTATGTATGTATCTATCTATCTATCTATCTATCTATCTATCTATCTATCTATCTATCTATCAATATACACATACATATAATTTTTCCCTCCAACTACCCTAATACTGACAAAGGTCTCATGAGTTACAAATATCATCTTTCCATGCAGGAATGTAAACAGTTCAATCTTAATAAATGTCTTATGATTTCTCTTTCCTGTTTACCTCTTCATGTTCCACTTCAGTTTTGTATTGGAAAGTCAAATTCCTATTCAGCTCTGGTCTTATCATCAAGAATGTTTGAAAGTCCTCTATTTCACTGAATGACCATTTTTTCTCCTGCAGGATTATACTCAGTTTTGCTGGGTAGGTGATTCTTGGTTGTAATCCTATCTCCTTTGCTCTCCAGAATATTATATTCCATGCCCTGCAGTCCCTTAATGTAGAAGCAGCTAACTGTTGTGTTATCCTGATTGTGTTTCCACCATACTGGAATTATTTCTTTCTGGCTACTTGTAATATTTTCTCCTTGACCTGGGAACTCTGGAATTTGGCTACAATATTCCTAGGGGTTTTCCTTTGGGGATCTCTTTCAGGAGGAGATTGATGGATTCTTTCCATTTCTATTTTGCCCTCTGGTTCTAAAATATCAGGGCAGTTTTCCTGGATAATTTCTTGAAAGATGATGTCTAGGCTCTTTTTTTGATCGTGGCTTTCAGATAGTCCAATAATTTTTAAATTCTCTCTCCTGGATCTATTTTCCAGGTCAGTTATTTTTCCAATGAGATATTTCACATTGTTTTCTAATTTTTCATTCTTTTGGATTTGTTTTACAGTGTCTTGATTTCTCATAAAGTCACTAGCTTCCAATTGCTCTATTCTAATTTTTGAGGAAGTATTTTCTTCAGTAATCTTTTGCACTTCCTTTTCCATTTGTCCAATTTTCCTCTTTAGGGCATTCTTCTCTTCATTGGCTTTTTGGATCTCTTTTTCCATTTGGGTTAGGCTACTTTTTAAGGTGTTATCTTCTTCAGCATTTTTTTGGGTCTCCTTCAGCAAGCTGTTACCTTGCTTTTCATGATTTTCTTGCATCACTCTCATTTCTCTTCCCAGTTTTTCCTCAACTTCTCTTACTTGCTTCTCAAAATCCCTTTTGAGCTCTTCCAAGGCCTGGGACTGATTCATATTTTTCTTGGAAGTTTTGGATGTAAGACCTTTGACTTTGTTTTCTTCTTCTGGTTGTATGTTTTGATCTTCTTTGTCACCAAAGTAAGATAATATAGTCTGACTCTTTTTGCACTGCTTGCTCATGATCCTAAGCAATTACTTGAATTTTAAACTCTTTGTTAAACTACAAATGGGACAGCTAAAGTCTGACAAGGGTAACGTCTGAAAGGGGTTTTGTCCAACACTTTTACATATGTTTATTGACTGACTGACATAAAATTAAGATTGAGATATTTTTTGACTTGTAACAGATATACAACTAAATGAAATATTTTGTATTGATAGAAAGAAATATGGAAAATCTATTATAGAATAGTATAAGTTTAAAAATTTATATGACATACATACATATTTTGTGACTTCACTGGAGACATATAATGATGGTATATGGAGTATATGGAAAAAAACAGCAATCTCTGATTTGTAAAACAAATTTCCTTTAGTCATAGCCCAAGAGAGTTGTTTATGTTTATACACCAATTTAGAAATCTTTTCTAATGAAAGCACAATAAACAATCAGGTATTATGCAAACAACTCATTCAACTGTATTCTTACTTGTTCATAAGTGTTTTTATATGTAGAATCAGCCCATGATTTTGTATTGTGAATTTTTTCAATGTGCACAGTAGAGAAGACATTTCTATGTAATTCTTGGCACTTTCTCACCTTAACACAGCTATCTTAAAATACAAAAGAAGTAAGTAATTGGTGTAATTATATCTGGTCTTTGCCTCTTGTGATGTACCTGGATCTTCCCATCACAGAATAATCCTTTGAATGCAAGGTGAATCATTGTAATCAGCCTAACACTAGGAATTTTCAGAAAGTCAAAAGTATATCTTCCCATGAACATATTATACTCTTAACTGTATTTAAAAAAATAAATGTGTTTAATTATACTATATTTGGCCATTCTAAACCCATAAGTGTGACAGCTATCTAACTAAAATGAGCAGTGCTTTTTTAATATCCATGGTTGATGAGGAGTAAAAAGCAAAAGCTATTTTCAAATACTCCTCAATGAAAACTTAAGAATGAAAGGGGAACATTTTCCATTTTAGTGAAGAATAAAGTTATTGTTTAACTCTTTTTAAAACATCACCTGTTACGTTGGCGATAGCTGATAGAAGTCACTTTACTTACTTCTCTGATTAAGTGAACTTCCAAAAACTTTTCTGAAACTTCAAAATATTTGACATAAAAGGAATGTTCTCAGAATGCACAAGTTTTACATAAGTGATGGCTCATTAATAAGGCAGCACTGAGTTGATTTTTTTTAAATGGGCTCTTCAATGAAACATTTTGATCCATGAGCTAAAGGTTCAGTTCACCTGCTTTTAAGCTCACTCATTCTTTTTGAATTTAGAATTAGCATCTTGGCTAAATGGAATTTCTGAAGAAGACAGGCTTCAAAGACATACTCAAGAAGCAAGAATTACAATGGGGTTGTGAATAGTACAGGTTGGGATAGTAGCCACCAAAATTAAAACAACCAAAGGGGTTTGCCTGGCATTAAGGAAGTGTGTTAATACATACATGGTGCCTGTGGATATGTTGCAAAGGAAATTCAAAAAGCCTTTCACAAAGAATACATATGAAGAGCAAATTTATATTTGCTTCAATAATTACTAAAACACAAATGACAGAATTGTGAAAATATACTGAAAATATCAAAATATGATATTATTACAAGATATCATTATTATAGCATAAAAATGAAACAAAGTTGCTCTTGGCTAATTTAAATCATTTACAACTACTTTTTAAATAATGTGATTGATTGTGAGCATTTCATTTCCAATACAGACCAAATGAAATAATGTACGTAAAGTGCCTTGCAAACCTTAAACTATTATTTGAAGGTTAAATTATTATATAAAGATTTCTTAATTTTTTTTTGATGGTGCAATGGACTATTTTGGTTGTCTTGTAAAACCTATGGAACTCTTCTCAGAATGATATTTTTAAATGAATTAAATAAAATTAATATGATTAGAAAGAATATAATTATTTTGTAATATATTATCAGAATTTGTTAAATAGTTCACAACTATCAGGTTAAAATCTCATAGACAATGTCACATATATTTGACCATTCAAAAAATTTATGCTTCAAAATTTCTTCAAAGCCTTTATTCAAAATTCCAATCATTTTATATTAAAATCTAGTTTTGCTTATATTGTCAGTATAAATCAATTAGCATGTATTAAGTGTCTATTATGTGCCAGAAGCTGCAGAAACAAAGATAGACATACCATGAGAAAAAAGATGAAAACTAAAGTGAAACATCAACAAAAACAATCAGGACATTTTTGTTCTTTTTTTTCTTCTCGTTTATGATAGGTTATTTATCTGATGGACTGAAAACATGTACATATACATAAAAATCTGTTCATTGGCTGTTTTTTGCTGTTAAATTATGGTCACTTATGGTTTTGATCATTACATGGACATAACATGTGTACATGGGCATAGACCTTTCATGTTTTCCATATTTCCTCTAACCTTTTTAATGAAATAGTTGGTTTCTAGGTTAAATAAAACAACTGAGTTTTTTTTTTTACAGATATTTGAGGGTATTTTTTAGGGGAAGGGTATATTATACTTGCTTTTAAGTCTTTTTAATTTATCAAAAGCAATATGATCCTGATTTTTCCCATAAATTTCTTTGATCTTTTACAATATTCTGACATCAGGTATCCAGAACACTGACTGACATTTCACACTTTTACCTTAATTTAGCTTTGCAACTTCCCATCCATTCATCTTTGACAGTCAAATACGTCTTTATAAATGCTTTGCATGACTCTTTCTTAGATGTTCTTCATTCTAATCATTGTTATGTCACTTACTCTTCATGTCAATGTGAAAATATATAACCATAAAAGTAAAACCTGTCCATCCTCCCCTCTTAGGAATATTAAATTGCTATAAAAATAAAATTTATTTGACTCCATACAAACTTTCAGAATGTTGTGAGTCATCCTTCCCTCATTGCTTGATGAAATAGGCAGAATGTTAACTTCTGGCCTTTGATGAAGAAACAATATATAGTTCTATTCATTTCATAAGATTTGCTTCCTAATATCTTTTACTACCAAATAAAATTGCTTCTTAGATTCCATTCTCCATCCCTCTTCTTAAGAAAGTTGAATATAGGTGTATCTACTTTGAACCCCCCCCAAAATTTGGAAAGAAGCAAAAGAAATAATAAGAAATAAGAGAAAGCTTCAGAAGTTTTTTTTTCTTCCCAATGCTTTGCATATCAGAGCAACGAGCATATCTGTAATGAAAGAGGGAGGTTTTTCACTTTGAACAGTTATTTCTTTAGCTACAGAATTCCAAAAACTGAACTGTAGCAAAATAAATGGAATTGAATCTAATCACCTAAATATGAAATACATTGTGGCAATATTGACAGTGGTGGGTCTCCTGATGGCCTTGAAGATAATGAAGGAGTTGAAAAGAATGATAATCCCTGGTCTACACTCAAATATCAGGGTTTAAATTTATCTTAATTTTCACTGACATTTGTATGCAGTAAAAAGAAAATCATGTACTTACAAAATATTTTAATAGCTAAGTGGCTAGAACAGAGAGTTGAGAATTCATTTATGAGAATTATTATTAACTGACAGAACAGATTTTATTAACTTTTTGAAACCAACCTACTCTTAAAAGCTCATGACATTCTGGGACTCATGTCATATTTGCTTGGTGTCAACAAAACAACTTGATGTGTGAAAAATTTGGACAAAAAATTGGTTTATTTTTAACCATCTTATACAAAATAATTAATTTAATTATTTATAGGGGTGATGGATCTAGTGCTAGACAAAACATTCTGAGCAATTTTGGGGGGGGGATTGTTTTGGTGTAACGTAGAAATAGTTATTGTGAATTCTTATGAAATCCAACATGAAGATGTTTTCTCCAAAACTACTCAAAATCTTGAAAAACATTTATTAAGTTACTGAAAATTGATGAGGACTTCTCTTTCTGAAATGTCTAATAGTAGATAGCATTTATATGATACTTTAAGATTTGCAAAGCACAATTTATATCTGATCTCATTTGATTGCCACAACCTTGAGAGTTAGTTGATATTCTTATTCCCATTTCAGAGAAGAGGAAACTGAGGCTTGGAAAGATTAAGTGGCTTGTCCAGAGTCACACTTTTAGTAAGTATGTAAGTTAGGATTTGAATTTAAGTCCCCTATCTACAAATAAAGCGCTATTCTATGTCACCTAGCTGCTTCATACTAAAATCAATCTGGTCTCTATTATTGCTTTGTTAAATTGGACAGAGTTTGACTAATAAAGGGATAGATAGATTAAAAGACAGATAGATATTGAAAAAAAGAGAGAGCAAATTTCATATATTTATTTATTTATCATTTATTTGTGTGTGTGTGTGTGTGTATGTATTTGTATATGGAAAGCTCACTCCCTCAAAAAAAAAAACACTTCTAAAAGTAAATAAAAGTTTTAAAAAATGTAATTCCAATTACCTGAAGGGCTTTCACCTTCAAAGATTAATTTGTTCTATTTGTCCCCAGAAGCTAGAAATAGGAACAATGTTCATAAGATACTAGAGATTGATATAGGAAAAAACCACCCTATAATTAGAGCCATCCAGAAGTGTAATGGTATTTTTTAGGAGATCTTGAGTAATCCAAAGCTGGAACGTTTCAAGTAAAGACTTGTGGTCACCAAGAGGGATAATCATATTGGACATTTTTGGATATATGGGTTAAACTAGACAGTCCCAAAGGTTCTTTTCAACTGAAATCTGTGATTCTGTTATTTTGCTAAAGGATCATATAAAAGGATTGCTATTTAAGAATTGGAAATAAAATTATATGTCATTCACAATCTAAAATATAAATGAAGTAAAATGATAAGAAAAAGAAACACATATGGATGTGTGCATAGCTATATATATTTAGGTATGTATTAGACATAATAAATTGTTTTTCCTAAGAGCATGTGTGGTTTATGTTTGAGGTTTGAGGTTCTCTCTCTCCACACCCACTATTTAGCACATTTTCTTGATTACATTTTTTCATATATTATTATTATTTTTCTTACTCTGAGCAATAATTGCCAGAATACCCTGTAAACATTTTTAAAATAGCAAAAAAAATAGTAAAGCAATAATCATATATAATGCTATTATTCAGTGATAGCTAAGATACCAAAATGTCCACTTTCAAGTCTAATCAATTCTACTGAGACTGTTACTTTTCAGCCACTTACAAGAGTCAAGTTTGGTCAGATGTTTAATTTCCTTGCCCTTGGCCACTTCCCACATAGGTTCTCAGATTTACTATTTAAATTGATTAGTGGCAAGAAATTATTTTGGTAGGAGGAATAATGCAAAACTGAATACTATACAATCTCCACCAGGGAAATCTTTGGTAATAATAATATGAGGCTCTTAGTTCAGTTAACTGTTCATGGCAGTTCCACATTATATTTAGACCAGAAGATATTAATAGTAACTAGTACATACTGTTGACTAATATAAATGCTTTTCTCTCTAACTTTTAAAAAATCATCCACACAATTACAACTGAAGGAAATGTTAATATATGTATATACACATATTTGTATATATATGAATATATACATGCTCATATACATGGGCTTGAGCACACTGTACACAGAATATATATATATATATATATATATATATATATACACACATACACACACACACACCCATTATTCCTACCCTCAAGGAACATATGCTTACCTTTTTCTTTTGATGAAATATAAATTATATATATATATGTACATATATGCATATTTGTTTGTAAAGGCTACTCACTAATTTAGAATAAAAAAGTCTCATGCACAATAAAAATATTACTGTAGGGGAGAGGTTTTGTTTATTAATGTGTCTATTTCACAGAAAAATATATATGTATACATGTATGTGTTTATATATATGTATGTATACACAGACATAAGTATATCATGGTATATCATCAAGCATCTAGATGGCCTCAGGCTCATCTGGTGAAAATTTTCTTTGAAATAATCTTAGCTGGTCTTCCAGAAACATTGAAGACAATTAATTACCAGGAATATAATACATCCATCTTACTACAACCTATTTCAGCTTTTGTTCCACTAGTAGAGTCTTTTAGAATCCACAATCATATGTAATCAATATAGTTTTTTCTTAAAGCTGTATGCCTTCAAAATTGGTCTACTTTCTATAGTTGTCCTTTATTAAAATGGAGTTTTCTAGAAACTCCTTAGCATTAGCTTTACTGGAAAACCAATTTCTTTAGTGACCTACTTTTCATTCGGATTACAATTTGGATATATTTGAAGTGATATTTCCAAGGACTTGAGAATGATGGCTTTTTTTCCAAATCAAACTAGCTCAATCTTTCACATTTTTTCCCAGAAAATTCTTAAGCTGCTACAAAAATGTCTTATGGAGACATTCTAAAATTGTATATGGAGGTAACAAAATGACAATTCTGAGTAAAAGTAAAAATTTCCAGGTACTATATTTGAAATGACCCTCAGAATAGTGTTTAGAATGAAGACTTTTCACTTCTTATTTTTCAAGTTGAATTTCACAAAAGGATGCCAACAGGAAAGAAATACAATAATCTTTCAAATGAAGTCCTGATTTATGATTTCAGTCTTCAAATTGGTCTGTATCATTTTTATAAGTTATTTTTAAAAGTTAGAAAAAAAAACTTCCAAATGCCTTTGAAGTACTGAATTTCATTTGAAACATCATAAAAGATAGTAATCTCACATGGTCCACATGGCGCTAAGAAAAGCTAGAATCTAGCAAAGTGTCTCTATAAATGAAAAGATGGGAATTGAATCAATTCTATTTACAGAAACAGAATCTATAATCATTCTAACTTTCATCAACTATGTCTAAATGTGCAAACATCGTGACTCAAATGACTCCTCATACCAGGCAAACAAGTTAATTTTGTTGAAGGAGATGATTATTTGATAAGGTTAGTGTGAGTGTGTGGGGGAATATGAATCTTTACCTTGGGAATCAGTAGATTTGATAACCTTTGTGAGCCCTTCCAAAAGGTTCTGTATTTTGTTGATTTATTGACCACAAAAAATTAAGGTAATTTAGTAAAAAACCAATGATTTATATTCCTTTAGGAATTGTGACAATCATTTCTTTGAATTACAAACATCCTACTCTTCCTCATCTTTCTAAAAAGTAAAATGTGGTGTATTTAATGTTTTTGACCTAGTGGGAATTTGTTTTACTTTGTCAGCTTCATGAAACACTTTGAGATAATTAGAGACATCCAAGGTTGTCACAAAACTACAGTGGGAAATACTGTTAAATGAATTCAGAAAGCAGGAAAGTATTCATAGGATTTCTGATGAATCCTCACCATGTGTATGTATTAAGGAAGTCTTATAATGCTTTAAAATATTAAAAAGACATAATTTAAGACTATCAAAATATCCATGTAAAAGGAAAGGAAGACTGACATACTGATGATGGTGAGTTAATGTCAGAGTACAAAGTGAAAACTCAAAGGACTTACAGATAGGGATTTTATCCATTACCCATTTCCATTACAATGCTCTATTCCTTTGTTTTATCCTATTTTGGGACTGTTTTGTACATGATTGAATAGTAAGGAAAAAATTAGAAGACTTTCTTCCAGGCATCTGCCATATTAATTAAAAGGAGGCACTGATAAATTTCATGTCAAAATAGACAGACATTGTAGCTGACAAAATGTCAAAAATGGGACCAGAAAAAAGGGTAAAAATACCTTTTTTCTATAGGGAATTGAAGAAAAAAATGTACTGCAATATCTAAAAATAGTAATGACGAGTGTCATCATCAGTTGAGCCTTGTGCTAAGGCTGTCATTGTGGGATGGTATGTATTTTTATCCTTAATATTTGTGTCATAATGAGCACACACCACAGTAACAAGCAAAGGCAAGGGAAAAGCCTGCATGAAAAAAATATTTAACAAAATTTGCTAAGTAATTAGGTCAGTCATGCATGCTAAACTTGGAAGCAAAGTCCATGAGAAGATAATGATTTTATTTTGTTTTAGTTATTTATTGTAAAAAGTCACAACCTAAAAAATTAACACAGTCATCAAAATGACTTGGGTTGTTGTGAAAATATGTATAAAAGTCTTCTGAACTTAACTGAAACAAGTTTTTCCCTCAGTTCTGAGTGGCATAACATAATTTGAGGGTGAAAATCTTTTCATTCTTTACTATTTCTAGCTAGCTGCTATCAATATATATTCATTGAGCATTTTAACCAAGAAGAGTATGAAATAACAAATGCATGTTGTAATAAATAATGCATGATAGACAATTTTAAATGACATTTTAAAAGTTATGTCAAAGAGGTGAAGGCATTAAAATATAAACAGATTGACATTATGAAAGTACCTCTCTACAAAAAGGAAATTAAATACATTCAGAAAACTCTAAAGGGTAAAGAGAGAGGATTTAAAATTGTCTTGAAATTTAAAAAAAATCATAATTATAATGACTTATTATAATTTTACTCATGCTGGAAAAGTAGAAGAAAATGTTCCTTCTGAGAAAATAATTCAAGATGAAAAGATTAGACTCATTCCTGCATTTCATAAATTCTTTATTGGAGGAAGAGAAAGGAGGAAAGACACAGAGAAACAAAGACCAGCATATGATTCTAAATGAACACTATAGTAGCATTGTGAATATCTGTCTCCTTTTATGAAGAAATGTGAATTTGGCAAAAAAAAAAATGAAGTATGTTATAGACTTCTCCTCCACAGAGGGGGAAAAAAGCCTGAATTCACTCATTGTAACCTAAAATTGACTTGGTGTGCCTGATTTATCACAAGGATATTTCTCAAGTTTATTTCAAAAGAAAACAATTGCCGACTGTTGCTTCTTTGATATTTCTTCACACTATTCTTTTATAATTAAAAAAAGTCAATATCTATCATAGTCCCCAATGTTCATAAATTATCACTGCTTTTCCCCTGATGCTCTTTAGAAAATCCCACTAAATATGGGTCATTTACCTGAGTTAATTTTTGATACAAGAGGGAGTCTTAAAGTTCTCATACCCTCTATCAACAAGAGAAAAGTCTTCATGAAGACAACATAAAAAGTTTCCTTGATAGAATTCCCCAGAATGTTTATTAGTAAAAACTAAGTTTAACAATAACACACTGTTAGAGGATCTGTGAATTGGTTCAACAATTCTGGGAAACATTCAGGGATATGTGAGAAAAGAGATTAAATTGAACTTAGCATTTAACTCAAAGATCCTCTCCCAAGATATATATCTCATCAAGGTTTGAGACAAAAAGAGACTCCAAGTACACCAAAGTTCTCCTTGAAGCATTTTTTTAGCAAAGAATCAAAAACAAAATAGGAGCATCATGATTAGGGAGTGGTTGAACAGACTGCAACATAAGAATATGATAGAACATTTTGATAATAGAAAAAAATACAAATATGAAGAATTCAGAAAAAAACTATAGGAAAACAACAAGGACATGACCAATAATAAAAATAGCTAACATTTGTACAGCACATTAAGGTTTTAAAAAGCATTTAAGAAATGCATTTTATCACTATGATTCTGTAAGTTAGGTGCTGTTATTATTTCCACTTACAGATGAGGAAACTGACATAGACAAAGGTCAAGTATCTTGTCCAGGGTCACACAGATAGTAAGGGGCTGAAGATGGATTTGATGAGAAACAAAGACCAAGAACAATACCAATACACACAATGAGTAGAACAATGTAAATAAATAGAACAATAAAAGGAAGCAATGTAATTATTACAGTCATATTGTATAGAGTAATTATTGTGTAATTTTAGTGACCAATATTGCTTGGGAGAAGAACTGAAGAAATAAAACACCATCCTTTCCTTATATAAGGGGATACTAAGAGTACAGAATGGTGCATATGTTGGTGTAAGATGTCACCACATTATTTTTTTTTTGGTTAATTTACTTTGCTAGTAGGCAATGTTTCAAGTAGTGAGAAGATGGGGACTGGAGTGTTCTATCCAGAAATTCTTTTTATATAAAAGCAAAATCTGCCAATGTATATATATTTTTAAATCTCAGGACTTCATGACAACTTATTTTGAGACATTTTTCAGATGATAATCATTCAGGTAAAGATTGAATTAGATAACAGTAGAAGTTTCTTTAACTGTCATATTATTTGATTCATTTGTGGAATGAATAGTCAGTGGTTCTAGCTAAACCAACAAATGTGTCATTAGCAATTCTGAGGATGTATGCTGTACTCACATGTGTGTATTATGTAGATATACACATATAACTCATTAGAATAACACTAATAGAATAATAATAAGAACACAAGTTGAACACATACCACAATTTCGAACTATTCCCTAAGGGCTATAAAAATGTGTATACCTCTTTACCCAACAATACCACTATTAGGTCTGTATTTCAAAGAGATAAAAGGAAAAGGACCTATATGTACAAAACTATTTATAACTGCTCTTTTTGTGGTGACAAAAAATGAAAATTAAGGAGATGTCCATCAGTTGTGGAATGGCTAAATAAGTTGTGGTATTATTGTTTGCCTTCCATTTTTGAAGAGGACTAGTAACATGATGAGGGTGACGTCTTGACTTACTCATGAATTGGATTTAAGTGAGGCAGAGCTGTGCAGACTCATCAATCTCTTCAAGAATCATTGAAGTCCAGTGGCAAGACAAAAATCTAGACAACTGGTGTTGATGCTGGATACAATGGATGATCTTGGCATCTTTGATGTCTGATCAAGCTCTAAGTACTCCACAATCCCTGTTTCGGCCAGTTTCATGGCTCTTGGAAACAAATTGTTCTTCTTTACCCATTCCACAGTTGATCTTCTTGGGATAGAATTATCCCTAAATCATTGATGGGTTGGAAACCCTCAACCTGATTTAGTGCATCTGACAAGATGGTTTTACCGGGATGTGGCAACTATACATGCTACAGCTTCTTGGAGCCACAGATGAGATCTGGGTAACAGGTGGACAGCAAAGGTAAATAAGCCACCCTGAAAAAGGCTCAGTAAGCCCTCACACCAGAAGTGCTAGTTCTCTCTAATCACCACAAAAACCATATGTGGTATATGATTGTGAGTGAACACTATTATACTATAAGAAATTATAAGCAGGATACTTTCAGAAAAACCTTGGAAGACTTACATGAACTAATGCAAAGTGAAGTAAGCAGACCTGAGAACATTGTATGCAGTAATGGCAAAAGTGGAAGATGACGAATTGTAAATAACTTAGCTATTCTGATCAATGAAATTATCTAAGGCAACTGTGAAGTACTTAATGGAGAAAAATGCAGTCCACCTCCAGTGAAAGAATTGATGTAGTCTGAATATAGATTGAAGCAATTTTTTTCTTTAATTTTGTCTTGTTTTTTGTTTTGTTTTTGGTTTCTGTTTTCTTTTGCAACATGGCCAATATGGAAACATGTTTTGCATGACTACATATGTATAATCTATATCAAATTGCTTGCCTTCTCATGGAAAAGGGGAAGGAAAGAATGGAAAGTGTGAAACTCAATTTTTTTAATGTTAAAATTTGTACATGTAATTGTATAAAAAATTTGTATAAAAAAAGTGGATTTTTTTTTCTTACAAATGGTAGAACCCATTACTATACTGGAATGGAGAACAACAGATAAACTGAATGGCAAGCATGAAAGGGGGGAAGTGTCTTCATAATGAAGTTTTATTCATTTATTCGAAGAAATATCAATATCCAAACATAGATACCCAAAACTACCTACCAAAGTCAAATAGAGACAGAGAGATGTAGCTATATATATATATGTGTCTACACACATGTATACACATACACATATTCATACACACATACATACATATACATACACAAATATAATTTGAAAATTTATCGACATTGTCCATATTAGTTCTTTATAATTGTCAATGAAAACATATTCAAATAATTTCATTAAACATGTCACTATTTGCCTCTAAATGCTTTTAGCTACATTTAGAAACATAATACCAATGGGATCTGGAGCATAAAAAAAAAGAGGCAGAGGAGACAGTGTAACTGGGTTTTTAAAGCCTGTTATCATATTCCTTGAGCCAAAGGGCAAATGGCAGCACACTAGCAATGTTATGCAGCTGCAGCGGGGGAAGAAAAGATCTTTCGCTTTGGAAGTCCTTTGCAACAATATGTCAAGATGAGATTTAAAGAGTGTATGGAGAGTGTGAGGAGAATAGAAATTCAAAAATGCTCCACCCATTTCCCAAGAATCCTTAGCATGAAAAATTTAAATGAGTAACTTTTAAGGATTTAAAAAAAATTTAACAACTAATGTTTCTAATATAAATTCTCACTTTTATAAATGTACACCTTTTATAGTGAATAAACAAACATTTATCTCAGCTTTATTGCTAACATGAAATCTCACTTTTTAACTCTATTTCTTTGCTTTCCTTTGATAAAAGAGAAGTCTGTTGGTGACCTTGAAATTCAACCCACTTTTCTTTCATTCTATGTGTGCCTGAAGGAATGTTTGTAGGTATTTGACCTTACCTTGCTCAGACATTCCCTTAGTCCCTATATATATTAACTAGAGTTATTCCTATGATGGAGGACAATGTGTTTTCTTTTTCGTGTAATGGGTCTTAGGCCTGAAATATTTCTCTAGGGGGGTGAAAAGATATAATCTTGGCAGCTCATATCTAGGTACTGTTTTTCCCAAGGGTCAACAGACACATTTACTCATAGACTCCAGAAAAAAAAAAGCAAAAAACTCTTGGAGAATATATAGTAAAATAGCACCTCAATTTAAAAACATATTTAAACATATATTTTAGTAGTCTTTATTTGCAATG
The DNA here is from genome assembly GCF_900497805.2 of Vombatus ursinus. Lineage (NCBI taxonomy): Eukaryota > Metazoa > Chordata > Mammalia > Diprotodontia > Vombatidae > Vombatus > Vombatus ursinus. Next base: position 43,846 of record NW_020953438.1, on the reverse strand, counting down.
TTTTCCATAGCATTTTCTTTTCATTTGCAATATTTGGTAAATATAAAATGTTTACAAAATTATTTATATGAACTGAGAAACAGTTGTAAGACATTTATTTTCTATTTGGTTTCATCTACTTTATGATCCTAAACAACTCTGATTAAATTAAATAAGTTACCATTATTTCACTTCCAATAAATCAATAGATACTTACTTCACAAAATCAGCATGATGAAATATGCCCTGGGATTTGGGTAGTATGACCTGGCTTTAGTCTGGACTGATGACCTTGTTTAATCTTGGGTGAACCACTTCATTTCTCTAAGTCTCCCCTGCCTTAGCTGTAAAATAGAGGCAATCATAATTACTATGTCTACCACAGCTAATCACTATAAAGCATAATAGTAATGTAAGCTTTTAGTATTTATTTAATGCTTTTATTTATAAAATATTATGCTATGAGGTATCAGTACCATGTACTGAGTACAGAAAAAAATAGAATAAATCTAGATGTCTGCCTTTATTATTATACAGCTAAGAATGGTGTCATTGTGTAAACTCCCTGGCCTGCAAGACTATAAAACAGGTCCTAGCTCTGCAATTAATTGGTTTTGCCATCTTGGGGAAGTAACTTCAGCTGTGTATGTCTGAGTACTTTCATCAACACATGATGAAGGGGCACTTCCTATCGTTGTTGTTAAGTCATTCAGTAGTGTTTGACTTTTTGTGACCCCATGGACCATAGCACACCAATACTGGTCATGGGATTTTCTTGGCAAAGTTACTGGAGTAGTTTGCCATTTCCTTTTCCAGTGCATTATGGCAAACAGAAGTCAAGTGACTTGCTCAGTGTCGCACAGCTAGTTAAGTGTTTGAGGCTGGATTTGAATGTATTTCTTCCTGACCCCAAGTCCAGCACTCTATCCACTTTTCCATCTAGCCTCCTTTCCGCCCTACCTCCTGAAATTAAGAGCAGCTCCAGATATCCGCTGATCTACACCCTTAAGACTCTTCTTCCAATAGGTTTAAAGATGTAAAGATGATAAAGGAGGGACAGGAGAATGGGAAGTAGGGAGAGGAAAATAACCCTCAGGGAAGAGAAGAATCCATATGGTATTAATTATATTCTACTCAATGGAAGAAAAATGTAAAATAACTAATGGGCAACCCTCCTGCAAATATCCCAATAAATTTTTAATCCTAGCCTCTTAATTTATTGTAATTTTTCTAGGAATATTTATTGCTTAGCATTCCCTTTCCTGTGTGGGAATAAAACTGCCTATGCCAGGCCTCCACAACCTGTGGTCCTCAGGCTGCTTATGGCTGGCAGGCATGACAAATGATTTCTGGCAGCCCACAAAAAATGTAAAGGAAGTTTTTCTACACATTTTTCATGGGCTGCCTGAAGTTCTTTGGCATGCCACAAGACCACAGGTTGTGCAGGGCCTGGCCTATGCCACACTTGACTCATGCATGTACTCTTGGAACCATTTTTTAAATTATTCTTATCCACCTCCATCCATTCTCCACCCCCTGTTGCACAGTCCCTCTTAGAATAGTCAAAAATAGAACTGTTCCTAATGAATCTGAGATGGGCATGAAACTAAATAACTGGGATCCTATTCCCCTTATTAAGGAGAGAGGTAACCCCAGAGCAATGAAACTAGGGCAAACCAGGACAATGGGTAAAAGAATGGGATTAGTCAAGTTTACCAAAGCCTATGGCTTCCGTTAAGCCATACATGGCTAACTGTGGCACCAGATATAAGACTAAAGACTTAAAATACAGGATCTCTAAGGTAACTCACAGATCTAAAACTCTATGAATACATGACACATAGACATAAAAAGCTCATTAACAATGCAACATTATCAGGCAGAAAAAAAACAAAGGATCTATTTGATGATTAATGCATTAAGATTTAAGAATCTGCAGGGAAGGGTGGTATCAGTGTGGATTTGGAGCATTCAC
>NW_020953438.1:0-26892 GCF_900497805.2 Vombatus ursinus | reverse complement strand
CAAGTCATTCACTAATTGATAAATGATCAGAGGATATGAATAAGCAGTTTTCCAGTAAATAAATGAAACCAGTTTTTAGCCATATGAAAAAAAATGTTCTAAATCATTACTGATTAGAGAAATGCAGATTAAAACATCCTTGAGATATCTTTTTAATACTTAGTAGGTTAGCTACAATGCTAGAAGGGGAACGTCATAAATGTTGGAGATGTGGAAAAATTAGGACACTAATTCATTGCTGGTGGAATTGTTAACTGATCCAACTATTTTGGGAAGCAATTTGGAATCTATACCCTTTAACCCTACAATACCACTACCTGATTTATTTCCAAAGATGATTAAAGAAAAAGGAAAAGAGCCTATATGTTCTAAAATGTCCATTGTAGCTCTCTTTGTGGTGGCAAAGAACTGGAAATTATAGGGATTCCCATGGATTGGGGAATGACTGAAAGAGTTGTGGTATATGATTATGATGGAATACTACCGTGTTATAAGAAATGATGATCTCAATGAATTTAGAAAAAAAAAAAAACATGGAAAGGTTTGCACAAAATAATGAAGAGTGAAATGAACAGAACCAAGAAAAGATTGTATACAGCAACAGCAATATTGTTTTAAGAATGACTTTGATGGAATGTTATTTTGTCTATTATAAATGCCCAAATTAACTATAAAGGGCATATGAAATAAGATGCTATCTGCATCCAGAAAAAGAACTGATCGATATATAAAATACATACAAACATACACACGTACATACATACATACATAAATGCATACCTATTTGTGTCTAATGGTAGCCTTATCTAAGTTAGGGGGGAAGGAAGAAAAAAGGAGGAAAAAATGAATTTACTTAATATTTGTGCTATATGTTGTAATTGCAAGTTGTGCATAGTAGTTTTGTAGTGTCACATGCAATCTTTTTTCATTGCACTATGCTATGGAAATGCTTGTTTTATTCCATAAATGAAAAGTAAAATAAATTTAAAGAAAATAAGTTACACATGCAAAGTATAAATTCTCTAGGAAGTTCTATGAATCTATGATAGCACTATGAGACTGTTGTGCAAGGACCAGAAAAGCTAAGTTGGAATGTGCTAGGCATTTTTTTTAATTTTTGTGATGAATTTTGGTTATAATAACTAATGAAGAACATTTACTAAAGTATAAATGAGTTGCACTTTTTTGTTTTAGAGGGATGAAATCAAACAGATGAAACCATGGAACTGTGTAAATATTAAGACATTTTAGTTGAAAAACATATATAACAATTGTGGCCTCAAATGAATAAAATAAATTTGAAAAGTACTCTGGAATCACCAGCCCACAATTCAATCTTTTGAGTTCCGTATATTCAATGTATCACTATTCAGTATATATTAAGACTTGCTCTACATTTTCAAGATGTTTGTTTTTGTTTCTTTGTTGGTGGCAGTTGTGGTTTCTTTGCTTAAAATATTCTCAAAAAATCTACTAAACTTTGATCCAGTGCAAAAAAGATGGCTCAATAGTACTACATGCAGATGTGCCTATTGGGAGTATTTGTGCTTTGTATGAATTAAATTTTGATAAATGTTTTAAGAAAGCATGTTGCTTCCTCTTTGTTGAAGGAGGTATGCAGCATTTCCAAGTTTTATTTTCTATTTCATTCTATACTATTTCCCTTTACCACTAGTGTTATAAGTAATAACAGCAAGACTGAACTAGTTCTCTATAAGACTTAATTTGTAAAGAATTTCTGCTTGACATAAATGAAAGCACGTCTCTTGTGCATGTTTCACAAAGACTTTAATTCTAAATGTGTTCTTTTATTTTGCTAAAAACAACACTGTTACCTCCTTTGTCATTTCCTTAAATAATGCATTATATCTTAGAAAAATACATTTAAAGTGGGGGAAAATACCTTTTAGAGAACTACAGAGTTTCAGAGTTGGAAGACCCCTCAAGAGTCTCACCTGAACAAAAGTCCTCATACCTGTGACATACTTTGAAAAATAATCAATCACTCTTTTGTGGAAAACACACTGAGAAGAAATTCATCATCTCTAGGAGCACTGATTTCACTCTCAGACAATTCCCGTTATCTGGAAGTTACTTTGGTTTTATTTGTTTTATTTTGTTTATCCCCTTTACATCAAATGTACATTTGCCATCTTGCATCACCAACCAATTGCTCCTAGTTCTGACTTGTGAGACGCAATGGAATGTCTATCTTCTACATTACAAACTTTCAAATACTTTAGGTCAGTCATCATGATTATATGAAGATAATACATGAAACATTCTCTTTTTGAGGCTAAACTTCCAAAGTTGCTTCAACTGATCTTCATATGATGTGCACTGAAGGCCATTCAACATCCTTGCTGTACACTTCTGAATGATCCCCAGTACATCACTTTGCTTTAAACTGTGCTAGACATAACTGAAAAAAATACCACACAGTCTGATCAGGACAAAGTACAATAGCCCTAAACTGTAAGCCAATTTGATTTAATTTTGATATGAGAATATTCAAGGGATGGGTATGGTATAGGCAAGAAAGTGAAAGATTAAGGATGTTGTTTGTTCATTTTTATCTTCAATGAATCAAAAACCATCCCTTTTTTTCCCCTAGACTCAGTTTAGATTTTCTCTAATGACCAGCAATCAGGAAAGACAGAACAAATTTGATAAGCAGATCAAAGATGATCAGTAAAAAAAAAAAAGGCTTGCAGTACTAACAAATCATAGAAGTGAAACCAAGGTGAGTTGAGACTTGACTTCAAATCAAATAAGGTATGTCTAGACAACATGAAGTCAAAGGAAATGTGTTCAAAATCTGACTCTATTACTCAGGACTTTGGTGATACACTTCACTATTTTGGGGCTCTATTTTCCTCATCTGTAAATCAAAGCTGTTGTATTTAATGAGCTCTAAATTACCTTCCTGATACACTTATAATTCCATTATTGGTAATCCTTATATTAAACTTAAGTCTTCTTTCTGGGAACTTCCATTCATTCCTGTAGCAGAAATTTAGTCAATTATTTCAATTAAAAAAATCATTGATGTTGTTATTTAATGCTAAAGATATGGTCTACTGTGGAATATCACTTATAAACACATACTAGTCACCTCCTACCCCTTCATTCAAGATGCTTTCAATTTGTATACAGATAATTGTTGAATAAATTGAATACAAGCATCTAAGACAATTAGGTGTTAGAATAGCACTAGCAAAGATCTGGAAATAGAAACAGATGCCTATTGATCAATGTGAGTAATATTAAATCACAAAAAAAATACATGGTCCCAAAAAATAAACAAGTCACTTACCTCCACTTCTTTGCAGTGGTGGGAGTTCCAAGGGTGTGGAACACTGAAGATTCCTTCTGATGTTGTCAATCATCAATTTATTGATTATCAGTGATTTGTGAAAGCCAAAAAAAGCTAACACAATTTTAGGCAACATTCCAATAAAAGTGTAGAGCAAAGATTATGACAGTCCTACTGCACTCTGTTTTGTTCACATCACATATTTAATATTGTGTTCAATTTTGCATACCATATTTTTACACAGACACTGAAAAGCTGTATAAATTCCTGAGGGGAATGAACAGAACGATAAGGAGACTAGAAACCCAGTCATTCAAAGATCAACTGAAGGAATTAGGAATGTATTTACCCTGGAGAAGAGAAGATAGGGACACAAAAGGTTGAAGGAATGAGTTGAAAATTTTTGAGGAGATAATTGCAACAGCAACAGTTAGCAACAATGCCTTCTGCAATTAGAGTTGACCAAACCAAAAATGACCAAATTTCCATGTCACAGAATGCCTTCCTAATGGTCTTCAATTGGAGTCTAAAAGACTACTTGTGGTTATTGTTTTTGTTCAGTCATTTTCAGTAATGTTCAACTCTTTGTGATCCTATTTGGGGTTTTCTTGGCAAAGATACTGGAGTCGTCTGACATTTCTATTTCCAGCTCATGTTACAGATGAGAAAACTGAATCAAACAAGGCTAAGTGACTTGCCCAAGGTCAAACCTAGTAAGTCTCCAAGGGCAGATATGAACTCAAGAAGATGAGTCTTCATGATTCTAGGCCTGACATTCTATCCCTGTGCCGGTTAGCTGTGACTATTGTAGAAGAATTAATTATCTGAGTCAGTGTTGTAATGAAACCTCAATGTTAGCCTCAAGTTAAATATCTTCGATTCTATGGAATATTTATATTTTCCCCATTATGCTCTCTTCTTTTCTGCTCAAAGTCAACTATTTCTACTTATTCTTCCCATTTTAAATACTAGTGATACATTTTAAGAACTTAGCGAAATAATTATACATAACCATGAATTTCTAAAATTTAATCAAATCAGAAAACTTACATACCACAATGGAACACAAACGGTTAGTAAGAAAAATAATTACCATAAGGATGTATGTTTATGCAAAGTTGTTTAATAAATAACTGAAGGAACAATTCTCCTGGTTATTCCCCGCCCTGAAAGGGAGCTTTGTGTCTAGAGGGAAATATATGCATTCTGGTAATTTGGATCTAATTCAATATAAATTAAATGTGCTTACCTCCATAAAGCTATTGATTAAGAGTTATCAACTATAACAGTTTCCTATCAAGATATAAAATGATTGATGGGAAGGAAAGTATTACAATTATTGGATGGGATAAAGAAGCATTCAAATGAAGCACAATGTAAGGCTAATAATGTCTCTCCCTCACACACAGCTTCAGCATTTACTGGAAGTGCTTTAGAGTGTTGACTGAGTTCTGAAATGTCCTTGGAGCAACTTTTTTAAAAAATTCCTTAAATTTTACTTTAGATCATGGCAGCATCATGAAGCAGAAAGGCCAGATGTTTTGAGGTTTTATCCAAGCATGACCACATACAGTACTAAGTTCATGACCTTTGTAATTCCCTTAACCTCTCTTGGCTCTATTTCTACTGGTCCATGAAACAAGGATTATTATATTGTGTTATTCATAAGGCTATTGTGAGAATCAAATATATAAATATATGCAATTTTGTCAACATTTAACAAGAGATAGGGTCATATATTCTGAATTAGAAGGGACCTTAGAGAACAAAAAGTCTTCATTTTACAGATAAAATAACGGGCATAAAAAGTTTGAGTGATTACTTGCAAAGGATCACACAACAAATAAATGTCTGCAGTGACATTTGAAGTCACATTACAGTGTTCTTTCCTCAATTCCACCTATCACTAAACTACTTAGATACGTAAATGTTGTTAATTTTAGTCATAACACCTAATTCTTTCTTCTCTAAGCACATTATTTTCTTATACCTGGTGAATTGTTAAGTAACTTACGATATTAAGAAATGGGGCAGGCATACACAGTTCATTCAGTGAGAAAGACCACAATGGCAGTAGGAAATGAAGCTATAATCACACTCCAGTAACCAGAGAGAATCAGGAGGCAAACAGCACAGAAAGGATGGAGAAAAGTAGCAAAAAGTAATACAGAGGTAGGTGGTGTGATATGATGGGGTGCTGAAGGAAAGTATGAAGCATGGGGAGAAAGATGGAGTGGGGGAGGGACGCAAAATTATTCATGTAAGTATGGGTCAGAGTTGGAAATAGTCAGCAACATGGACCAAATGGAGATGAAAGACTGCTCAAGAGGCAGGAGTTTGAGGTTTCATTTTGCAGGGTTTTTAAGAGGAACAGACTCTTAACTGTGCCATTGAGGTTAATTCATTAAAAGTTTTAAATCATCTCAAAGTTGTTTGTAAAACTTTAAAGTTAACAAACCTATGTCATCTCAAAGTGATCAGTAACATTTTGTGTTCTGCTGGTCTTAACTGTAGTTGTACAGATGTCTGGAACTTATCTGAAATTTATATATCATAACCAAAAGGCCCTGACAGAGGAACCTAGATGGCTTCCCCTGATTTAACACATGTTACCAGGTTGTAATTTTTAGTTAACACATGATATGGCTTGCAAATTATACTCCATTGATCTTTGGGAAAACTTTTACTTTGGATGGTTTGCAATTTCTTGGATCCCATTTGCAATCTTACTATCTATATTGACTAGAAAGTGAGAAGGGGCAGTTGGGAGCACCAGAACAAGATCCATTTTTAACACACTTGGCATGCTCACCTTTCTGGATTTCTGCCTGTTGACATTCATCATTCTCTAAGTTCCACTTCACTTTTCACATTTTTCCTGACTCCTTTCCTGATTCCCCCAGAAGAAATAAATCTATCCTTTCTACAAAATCTCATAGATAGCATTTATACAAGCATATATATATGCACAGACAGTTCTATTTCTTTAATACTTATTTGTGTACATTTCTTGTATTTCCTAAAATAAGCTCCTTTTGGGCAGTTATTCATCTCAGTTATCATTTTATCCCCCATTAGAATCTAGTGTAGTACTTTGTACTTAGTTGGAACATTTGCTCTGCTTTGCTTTATTTTAATCAAATTTTATTTTATTTGAAGATGTGCTTTCTTTCTTTTCCACCCTCCTACCCTCCTCCCATTGCGAAAGCAAGAAAAACAAACACCTATTACAAACATATAAATTAAAAAAAAATTCCCACAAAAACATAAAGAACTGATGAAGTAAGATACATGGCAAGGGGCGATAGCAGTGTTTTACCCATGTCCTCATCTTAAAGAGTGAAAGGCTACCATGAGTCTCTTCAAATTAATCTTCTGATTGCTTTGGCAAAGATGAAGTCCACACTACTTCCTGTGGGGGGAAAAATCCATAAATAAGCACTCTGCCTCTGACTGTGAAATTGATTGATATCCTTAGAGCCCCCTGCTGGCAGCCAGAATTGCTATTTTAAAGTATAAGGAAAAACAAAATGTATGTGCATAGAAATGATACAAGTATAACTTATTTTCTTCTCAAACTTTTTTGTGAGGGTGTGAAAGAAAGGTGAGAATACATAAAGAAGTATAAAGAAAGGCTATATATTTTCATCAATTTCTATTTTTCATAGGGGATATGTAGAGTTAATTTATTTGCTTTTGTTCCTATATTTTTATTTATTAATTTTATCTTTAGTTAATATAGTATTTTTTATGATTTCTTAAAAGATTAGGCAACTTTTAGACAATGGACCTAAGAAAAGATATTTAAATATGGAGAATGAACTGTATGGAGACGAGGTCCTATTTCTTTATGACCCTGTAAGACCAGCATTCCTGTAACAATGGTAGAGAAACTTGACCAGAAGAACAAGATTGACTAATGTGAAGAGAAAAAATGAGGTAAAAGATGTTGCAGTGACTCTAATGTAAGGAAAGAATAAATATCAGTTTTATTGGTTTTAAGAAAAGATTAGAGGTAGCTTTATTAAAATGAGTCTTGGGAATAAGTATTGACAATAGATAATATAACCAGCAACTGAAAACAAATAAAGTGTATCTCAACAAATACAATTATATAGAGATTATTTTTCTTTTGCAAAAATACTCCCAAGTTCCAGCCCCATATTTTAAACAATATATGCAATACGTACAAGACAATACAGTACAATTCTACCATAATGAAGGAGTTTAGGCAATAATTTGGAGTATGTATTAATGGGATTGAACTTATAATTAGAATTTAAAAATAAGTTTGACATGAAGGCAAGCACCACAATATTTTGAAAATTGGAAGGTAATACAAGAAACACTATTTTGCTTTGTTTTAGAAAAAAATTAGAAAGGGAAAGATCAATGAGATGAAGTGTGTAGACTATTGATTATTACTTATTCAAATTCCTTGTATAGATCCTCATCTGGCCCCTGTGTATGTATGTCAGAAATCAAATGATAAATGATATCTTTATCTGATAAAGAGTCATTCTGTAATTGATAAATGGTCAAATATTTGACCAAGTAGTTTTCAGAAAAGGTAATCCAAGCTACTTATAGTCATATAAAATATTTTAAATCACTATTGATTAGAGAAATACAAATTAAAGCAACTCTGAGATACAACCCCACAGCTATCAGATTGGCTAATATGACAGAAAATTAAAATCACAAATGTTGAATGGGATGTAGAAAAATTGACACACTAATACACAGTTGGTGGAGTTGTGAACTGATTCAGCTATTCTGGTGGACAATTTGGAACTATGCCCAAAAGGCTATGAAACCACACATACCATTTGATGCTGCAGTATCACTACTAGGTCTGTATTCCAAAGAGATAAAAAACAAAAAAGGAAAAGGGCCTATAAGTATAAAAATAATTATAGCAGTTATTTTAATGGTGGGAAAAAATGGTAAATGAGGGAATGCCTATTAATTGGGAAATGACTGAACAATTTGTGGCATATGATTGTAATGGAATGTTATTGTGATATAAGAAATTATGAGCAGGATGCTCTCAGAAAAACCTAGAAAGTAAAAATTATGGTATGCAAAAATGAACACAATATTCAATATGTGATGTTACCAAAACAGAATACAGTAGGGCTATCATCATTTTTGCTCTATACTTTTATCAAAATGTTGCCTAAAATTATGTTAACTTTTTTCTTAGCAGTACCTGGCACCTACACAAAAATTGACCATGTACTAGGACATAGAAATCTCACAATCAAATGCAGAAAAGCAGAAAGAGTAAATGCATCCTTTTCAGGATGCAATAAAAATAATCCAATACTGGGCAATGGAAAATAGATTAAAATTAATTAGAAACTAAATAATCTAATCCTCAAAAATAAGTGTCAAATAGCAAATTATGGGAAAAATTGATAATTTCATTTAAAAATGACAAAAATGAGACAACATGCCAAAATTTATGAGATGAAGCCAAAGTGGTACTTAGGAAGAAATGTAAATCTCTAATGCTTACATCAATAAAATAGAGAAAGAGCAGATCAATGAATTGGGCATATCATTAAAAAAACTAGAAAAAGAACAAATTAAAAATCCCCAATTAATAACTAAATTGGAAATCCTGAAACTCAAAGAAAAAATTAATAAAATTGAAAGTAAGAAAACCATTGACTAATAAATAAAACTAGAAGATGATTTTTGTGAAAAAACAATAAAAAAGATAAATTTTTGGTTAATTTGATAAAAAAGGCAGAAGAAAACTAAATTTAGTATCAAAAATGAAAAGGGTAAATTCACAATCAATGAAGAGGAAATAAAGACAATTATTAGGCACTATTTTGCCCAATTATATGCCAATAAATGTGATGATCTAAATGAAATGGATGAATATCTATGAAAAAATATAAATTACCCAGATTAACAGAAGACAAAATAAATTACTTAAACAACACAATCTCAGAAAAAGAAATTGAACAAGACATAAATTAACTTCCTAAGAAAAAACATCTCCAGGATCAGATGGGTTCATAAGCACGATCTACCAAATATTTAAACAACAATTAGTCCCAATAGTATATAAACTATTTGGAAAAAATAGGTGGAGTCCTACCAAATTTCTTTTATGACATAAATATTTTGCTGATATCTAAACAAGGGAGACCCAAAACAGAGAAAGAAAATTATAGAACAATTTCTGTAATGAATGTTGGTGCAAAAAAAATTTAAATAAAATACTAGCAAAGAAATCACAGTAATATATCACAAGGATCATGCACTATGACCATGTGGGATTTATACCAGGAATGGAGGGCTGGTTCAATACTAATAAAACTATCTGTCGTAACTGACCGTATCAATAACAAAACCAACAGACTATCTCAATTGATGCAGAAAAAGCTTTTTGACAAAATGCATCACTCTACTAAAAACTGAGTGCATAGGAATAAATGTAGCTTACTTTAAAATGATAAGTAATTACCCAGATGTGGGGACCGCTTGGGCTTTCAGGGCTTCCACCTGGATCACTTTTGTGTGTGCACATGCAAATGAGTCTGATTCAAGAGAATTTTGTTGTGGGAACAGCACATATGCAAAGGGAAATGGAACTCTATACTTTCCTGGCCTGAGGTAACAACTGCTGAATTGTAGTAGAAAATTTTTCCAGATCAGGAGGAACAAGCTAAAGAAGACATGGGCCTGGTTGACTTGTAGGGCACACTGCACCTCACACACATTGTTGAGTGTAAAGAGTTGTGCTAGGAAGGCTACTGCCAAGAAGACAAAATGTTTGGTTTCCACAAACTAAAGATGTGCAGAAGTACAGAGGGTTGCCATATTTGCAGAACCAAGTCCTCCAGTTCTTGTTTTACTGACAGTAAGCACTATAAGAACGATTTCCAGAGTTGCTTTGGGTTGCATGAGACTTATTCGGGAGACATCTGTATTGCCCATGTGCTTCTGGTGAAAAGATGCAAAAAGATACCAGCAGAATCAAAAAAAAAAAAAAAACTAGAATCATGTGGTAGATGCAAGGACTGGACCCAGTCTAAAGACTACATAAGCCAAAGAAAGTGAAAACTCTTTCTGGAAGTAGAATAAAGAGCAACCAGATCAACAAATTGCAAAAGGAATTCAAACGCCACAATTCTGGTGCTCATAGGACCACCTCAAGTGCCTCCCCAGCTCAATCCTCTTCTTACAGTCATCAGTCTGATGATGGCTAATATGGAGATTGGCTCTGGGCCTAACAGAACACCAGTCTTTTCCTTTTTAGACTTCACATCCTGGAAAAGACAGAAATTATGCTGTGGGATTATTTACAAAATGTGTTTTGGAGAAGTTCTAATAGAGACACATCTATTCAAGCCCTATTGTGGAAATAAGAAAACAGCTACAGAAAAACCAAAGCAGCAGGGACCAGAATCTCTGCCTGTCTCCAATCAGGAGGATTGGTGACCCTAACGTTTCTCAAGAAGGGGGACTGAGAATTATTATAGGAAAGGCAACAAAATGATCCTCTTTATTTCACTTGGACAATTGCTATCCTGCCAAAAGACAATTTCTAGAATAGTTTTAAGTGAGTTTTGTTTATTTGTTTTCATTTTTTTTTTCTCCACTTCAAGGAGCTCAGAAACCAGTGTCTGTTTTACTAGAAAGACTGTACATAATATAATATGTAGGATGCTATGTATTTGATAGGAAAGCTGAATATTGCTGTAAAATGCTCTTTGAGTTGCTTTTCTTTAATCCCTTCTTAATGAATGAACATTGAGGGTGCTGTAGAAGGCAGAAATGGGATTTTTGTATATTAAAAAATATAGTTTAGTCTTTATTGAAAAACAGTGATTAGGCATTTTTAAGTGAGTGATAACATTTGTTTTCCTTTGTGAAGGCAAATCTGACAGATCCGTGAAAAGGACTTAAATACCAGGGAGGCATTTGAAAACAATTCTGAAACACAGAACTCTTGCAAAGGTTATGATGATGCAAACCTGTACTACTCAGTGATTAAGCAGGACAGACTGTACCTTCTAGTGCAGATAACTTGGAGGAGTTATCATTCCTTAATTTAAGATAAAGAGAGACCTTTTTTGTATGTATTGCTTCCTCCCTCTTTTAGTAGTCTAAGAAAATAGTAATTTATATAGAATAGCTAAAAATAAAGCCACAGGTCCTCCTGAAGATGTAGCAAGTCTTTGGGAAGAATGACTAGGCTTTTATTCTTTCTGTATCTTACTATAGAGACATCGCTGCATGGGTAGAGAATACACTGTATATACTGATTATAAAAGTAGTGATCCACTTTAATGAAACAATTATGCATATCTGCAGAATTGCGCAAAATACAAGGTTAATGCATCTGGGCACATTTCCTAGGGAATTCCACATCTGTAAATAATTGACATTTTTCTTGTATATTATATATAACTCTTGTCTATAGGTTGTTTAGTGACTATATCAAAGACTTGAATGATTCAGTTTTAGCTCTGGATTATTTCATTTGACCTTCATGAAGGTTTCACCTACATGCGTGGACATTTAACTTGTTTTAACCTTTTGGGATATGCTGTAGTGCACTGCTACAAGTTTGTCTCTTTTTTTTTGTATGCTTAATATTAAATTCCACTAGGAAGTAAAAGGTGTTGATATATAGAATGGGTTTCTTTTTTGTTTCTGATTCAAGCTTTCCAAACATTGCAATGTTAAGGATAAAATAAATACTGCACATGAAATATATATTATATATATTATATATATATATAAAACAACACACACACACACACACACACATATATACACATACATATACATATTTATCTAAAACCATCAGCAAGCATTACCTATAATGGGGATAAGCTAAAAGCCTTCCCAGTACAATCAGGAGTGAAGCAAGAATGTCCATTATCACCCCTATTATTCAATATTGTACTAGAAATGTTACCTAAAGCAATAAAGGAAGAAAAAGAAATTAAAGGAATTGGAATAGGAAATGAGGGGGAAAAACTATCACTCTTTGCAAATGATATGATATACTTAGAGAATCCTAGAGAATCAATGATGGAATTATTAACACCTTTAGCAAAGTTTCAGGATACAAAATAAACCCACATAAATCATCAACACTTCTATATATTACCAGCAAAGTCCAGCAGCAAGAGATAGAAATAGAAATTTGATTTAAAATAATTCTAGACAATGTAAGATACTTGGGAATATACCTGCTAAAACAAAACCAGTAACTATATGAACACAACTATAAAACACTTCTCACATAAATAAAGTCAAATCTAAACAATTGGGAAAATATTAATTGCTCATGGGTAGGGCAAGTAAATATTACAAAAATGACAATTCTAACTAGATTAATCTATTTATTCAGTGTCATACCAACCAAACTATCAAAAATTATTTAATAGAGATAGAAAAAATAAAAAGAAAATTCACCTAGAAGAACAAAAGATCAAGCTTATCAAGGGAATCAATAAAAAAAATGTGAAGGATAATGGTCTAGCCATAACAGATTTCAAATTATATTATAAAGGAATTAATTATGAAAACAATCTGGGTACTGGCTAAGAAATGGAGTGGTGAATTAATGGAATAGATTAGGTACAAATTACATTATAGTAAATGACCATTGTTGTTTAGTATATGCTAAACCCAAATATCCAAACTTTTGGATCCAAAACCCATTTAACAAAAACTGCTGGGAAAACTAGAAAACAGTATGGCAGAAACTAGGTATAGACCAACACATCACACCATATACCAAGATAAGGTCAAAATGAGTTCATTAGTTGAACATAAGGGGTGATAACATAAGCAAATTAAAAGAGCAAGGAATAATTTATGTCTCAGATCTATAGAGAAGGGAAGAATTTGGAACTCAAAACTTGAAAAAAATGTTAAAAATTATTTCAACATGTAATTGGGGAAAATTAAATATATTTTTAAAAGATACTGTTTCCATTTTAACTAAGACAAATTAATTATTAGCATTTTGGGAGCATTTACTAGCATTTTTTCCATATATGCCTAATTTATTTATAGCTAATATACATTTCTGTGATTCTATTTATATTAAACACATTATGTATAATGCTTCTATCTATATCATAAATCTATATATGTACAGATAGGAATTACTGTTATATATAATATAAATAATTGTATCAACATATAATTATTAGTCAAAATATGTTCATAAATAGCTTGCATTAACACAAAATGTATTATTTTTTATCAATACCTTCATATCTTGTAGAAAAGTACTCTCTCCTTTAAACTACAGTTTCATTTTGTTTCCCTGATCATCTTTTTCCGTTATCTGAATCTGAATGCATGTAATTTATGTAAAATTAGTTGTATGTTATTTGATAAGAAAAAAAACAGCATTAAATCACATGTAAATGGTTAAAATTTCTGATAATAGATGGTTTAAAAAATCTATTTCCAGATGACACATTGAAATGAATTTCAAGCTTTAAGTGATGGTATTCTACTTCTTCTGGATTTGCTATGTTTTGGGGTTTTTTGTGTTTTAGTGAGGCAATTTGGGCTAAGTGACTTGCCCAGAGTCACATAGCTAGAAGTATTTTGTGTCTGAGGCTGGATTTGAAATCAGGTCTTCCCAACTCCAGGGCTGGTGCTCTATCCACTGTGCCACCTAGCTACCTGTGTATTTCCTATGCTTCCAATTGCATTGTTTAGGTGAGTTGTTTACAAACCAACTCAGTGAACACAAAGAAGACCAAAATATGCCAAAGTTAAGAACAAGGAAATTATGAACCCCAGCAAATAGAGAGAAAATAATGTGGAGTGATGAACATCTAATACAAGAAGTAAAAAAGCTAGAGCCTATACATTTCTCAATTGATTCTGATAGTAAAAGAACATCCACTTGAAAATGTTACTGCTCCATTTTTATTGAAATCAGGGGGAGTTATATATGCTCATTCAAGGGTAGAATTTGGGTCATTAAGTACCAGCTAACAATGGACAAGAAATGTACACACACATACATTTGTACACATAGTGATTTCAAATACATATTCATCAGCAGCAATTCATCTAACTCCAATCACACCTCATTTTAAGCTCAGAGGCACTGGTAATTTTTGCCTTTATTATAAAGAAAGAACAATCACATTAGAGAGCCTTGTCATTCTCACAGTAATGAGTTTAATATGACATTTGGGAAAGTGCTTTTCTGTGTGCAGAATAACAATGTTGTTTGTACATTTTTAAAAAATAGAAGCTTAAGAAACATACAATGTAAGCAGCTTCTTACTGGGGTTTTTTTGTCTTTAATTTGAATGTGAGTTAAATGTTAAATTATAGTAATTGTGAACTGTTTTCCTGTTATTATGAAGTTGGTGATTATGGGATAAGACATTTATTCTGGATCCAGAATTCCCTCAATACAAAATGATTTTCAAAACTGCTGTTACTGTAGAATATTCTAAGAAGCAGATATTTTGACATTTTTAGGGACAAAGTTCAGTAGTCACCTGTTAGATCAGAAGCATTAAAATTCCTATAGATGCAATGACCTGACTGTAGGATAAATAAATATCATTTCTCATGTTTCAGCAAGTTAAAAGCTTTGTCATATCTTCATAGCTAGCTGAGGCTTGACATTTGGATGTATGAAGACATCTGTTAAAATCTTGAGAAAAACATATAACATTAAAGGCAATACCTATCCTATAATATTTGACAGAGGCAAAGAAGTATGAATATTCATTTTACACATGGACAGATTCTTCTCATGTTTAAGGAAGAATTACATATGAGATTCTGTATGTTGATGAAGGTGTATGTGCAAGTTTATACACCAGAATATGCTTAAATGTATAAGAGAAGTCATGGAGTTAGGGATTAGTTACTTATGCTCTACAGAGCATATTCCTTCACTGCAAGAATACTTCCAAATCAAAATTATCAATTCTGTAATAGTTAGAAAAGCAAGAATTTTAAATATTGTTTCAGGTTATTCACAGACATTTTCATATTTTTGTTTAATAAGTGTGTGTTAAATTGAATTGAATATATTAAAAAAACTTGTTCCCAAACCCACTGCAGAGCCATTCCTTTCAGAAGTATTGCTCTAAGGAAATTGCGGCTATATCAGTTCTACTCAAAATTCTGTTTCACAAGATCTGGTGACTGGGCTATCTTCCACATCCCTATCTAGTTTGTTATATTCCTTCTGGATCATAATTGGGTTCTGCTTAAGAGAAGATGGATCTGGTCTTTTATTTCTATGAAAAGGTGAATTCATTGTACCTGTTTATCTGTAGCTTGGGTTGGGGAAGAGAACAAGGGGATTCAGTGAAAGACATATCAGAAAAACAAATACAGCCTACATTCCTAAAAACAAATATCTTTATAGTAAATTAGACGGGGATAATGTAAATGGGTTAGAAAAAAATAGAAAACAAAAAAAAACAGTATAACAAGCTAACAAAATGCATAAACCACACTTTGGGCGGCAAAAATAGACTGGACAAAGTGAGGTTACAGTTCATATTATTGTAGCCTGACTATTCATGTTTAAATTTCAGGCTTTAGGAGAAAGGATCATTAGTCAGTCCCTAAAGTCACCCCCAATCTTTTCCCAAATAACTATATTTTTATTAGGTCAATCAGTTATGCTAGAGTCAGATCTAACTGGCTTGAGAAATTTTCAGTGTGAACATTTAATCACTACAAAGGAGGGCTTGATCTAATGAGAGAAATTATTTTCTTATTATATTAACAACCAATTATTAAATTAGGATTGAGTTTTTATTTCCTGTATTATTTTTCATTCAGAGACCAGTCCCGGTAGGCCATTCAGCCAGTCTCTGAAGGACATGGCAAACAGAAGAGATTGCCCTAATCCTTAAGGTACATGCTCCTCAATCTTGGGCAGGATTTACTTCTATTTAAAATGGAAACAGAATCTAAGCTAGGTAAATTATTGCCTTTAGGGAATACGCCGGCCTTCTATCCCTCCACTGGAGTTTAGGGTGACCCAGCTCATGACCAGAGTGGTCTGAAAGGAAATGCATTCCTCTGTGTAGCTTGCCTAATCAAAAAAAATCTGTTTCTCCACATGCAAAATGAATATTCATACTTCTTTGCTTCTGTCAAGTATTATAGGATAGGAATTGCCTCTAATGTCATATTTTTTTCTCAAGACTTTAACAGATGTCATCACACATCCAAATGCCAAGCCTTAGC
Organism: Vombatus ursinus; assembly: GCF_900497805.2. Lineage (NCBI taxonomy): Eukaryota > Metazoa > Chordata > Mammalia > Diprotodontia > Vombatidae > Vombatus > Vombatus ursinus. The sequence goes on along the minus strand of NW_020953438.1, from coordinate 10,343 downwards.
TAGCTATGAACATATAGCAAAGCTATTAATCAGGTGCCTAATTCTCATGATCAAGCTCTATTCTCAGCAGGAGGGGCTGAAGACTTTTACCCCACCTCCTCATTTATATGAAATATTGAAGAAATCAGGGTTGATTTCTACTGTCAAAAGCATGCTCTTTTAAAAAAAGTATTTAAAGCATTCAGTGTCTCTATTAGTGTCTTTGGTTACTTAGAATAAAAACTGACTATCATTTTATTGATTATTAGCTAGCCTAATTAATTAATTGATTACTAATTACCCAGAAACTCTGTCTCTCAGGTTTTTCATTCATCATATTATTGATTTTTTGTAATTAAGAAAATTTTAATAGTATAGATTAAAATTAAACTCTTGGGGATACACTTAAAAATATTTATCAGCATACTGCTGTATTCTTCTACAAACATTGCTTGAGTTCAGTAGGAATGCAGTAGAAGTCTCAAGGAATGTAGTCATCACCGGACTGGGGACTGGTGACTGGAGACTATTATTAGCAACAATCTTAGCAGCAATAATAATTAGAATGTATAGCACTTTAAGATTTGTAAAGTGTTTTACATCCATTATCTTATTTGACTCTCACAACACCCTGCTACCATAAAGACTAAGCTAATATTCCTCCGAGATGGAAGTGTAGCCAGAATTGTTAAAAAAAAAAACAAAAAAACAAAAAAAACTTGTCATCTCTATTCTTTGTCTTAAGAACTACAGATCAAAAACTATCCATTTTATTTACTCTTTATTTACAATCTGTTACATTATCAAGAACAGCACCTTCATTTCTAAACATGTTTATTTCGGGGGGAAATGAATCTTGGGAATGACACATTTCAGTAAGCCAGATGTAGTAATATATAAAGCCCAGAACCAAGTGCACACAGGTGCATCATCAGGTTCTTCACTGATATGACTGACTACAAATATTTAATGAACAGGCTGTTTACTTTTTTTTGGCAAAGCCAATATGCAAATCAGATGCATATTTTGAGTTCCTATTAGGTCTAGTAAACTATGGGTCAGTGCACAGTTTTATTTAGTTCATTAAACTAGTGATCTTGCTTTTGTTTCTGTTTCCTGTATAAAAATCCAGACATTCTGCCTTACTGGATAACAGCCTTTGATTGTCTATAACTACAAAAAAAATTACTATGCAGTTAATTTAATTATTTATAACAAGGACAGAAATAAAGTTTCAGATCATCTAGAAGATTGAAGACCAATAATATTGACTTTGAAATGAAAAAAAAATCTATTTAAGAAGATATACATTTAGCAATATGAATATATCTATGTGCATATTTAAATATTCATTCTCTCTGTACAGAGCAAAAATCCTCTGAGTCTACTTTTCTATCATATAATCAAGGTTTAGTTTGCAATTGCAATGAAAGAGGTTTCTTATAATCTACAGATGAGATAATCTACTTCTCAGGAACTGAAAACTGACAAATGAAATCTTCATTTAAATAAACTGCATATGGGGCACTTTGGTGGCTCAGTAGATGGAAAGCTGGGTCTAGAATCAAGAAATCTTCATGAATTCAAATATGACCTCAGACACTTTCAAACTGTGTGACCCTGTTAAGTCACATAACCCTGCTTGTTTTAGTTTCATTTGTAAAATGAGCTCCAGTATCTTTGCCAAGAAAACTCCATGGACAGTATTGGTGTACTGTGGTTCATGGGGTCACGAAGAGTTGGATGTGACTGAACAACTGAACAAAAGATGGCATGTAAGAAATTCCAAAAGTTTGTAAAAAATGCTTCAAAAAGCTTTTTTTTAACAGTCATGATCTCCAATTTAAGAACCCATCCATGAACCTATCCCACCTCTGATTTTACTGAATAAAATATTTTTCTTTATTCAGAGTATTGTAGCTTTCATCACTCTGAAAATGTATTTCATAATGTATAGAACTTTAGATGGAGAGACCATAGCTGAGTGAGATAACTATTGATGCTAGGACATAGATTAGAAGTTGTTTCATTGAATAAATCTCAGTAGTTTATTTTCTTACTTTAACATTCTTTTATGAACCAACTTTGTGATGATCCCACAGTAACATGTTGGTCTGAGAGTGATAATTTTTTTAGACACAACAATCCTTAAAAACTGCATTTTAAAGGGATTGTAACTTTCATAAGGAGGAATATATCTAAGGAGGAATATCTTTATCTATATCTATATACTATAATGGATATAGTTGGTATGATTTACTGAAAAATTTAGATTGTAAAAATATATTGTTTTTTAATCCTACAATGATCAAAAATATATATTGAGTATAAACTATGTTTTACACTATGCCAAGAAATGTGAAAGATACAAAAATGTATAGCACATAGTCCTACAACTCAAGGAAACTATAATTCATTAGAGAGAGAAGGCTAATATATATTAAACTCTGACAGCAAATGAATGCAGTACATAACATGTACATTAATAGGCTTATTAAAAATAATACAGCCTGGACTTAGATTCTAAAAATCTAGCCACTGCTCAGATTCTTATAATCTGGCCAATAGCTCACTAATGTTTAGACTCCTTAAGAGTCTGCCCAATATGATGGACGGATGTTCTAATCAACCTTTTCTTTGGCTGAAAGAAGACTTGGGTCGAATTCCTTTGGGCAGGACCCACATGTTATGATTTTGGGGTCCCAGCACCCCTAAACCTCTAAAACTCATCATTTTGGTGTCCCATATAGGGAAACTGCCTAACCCCAAGGTCTTCTCCAGTCAAGAATGGAAGGTATATAAGCCTCCCCCCCTTTCTTGTTTTCTTGCTCTACAATTGGGGTTGCTCTCCAAGCACCAAGGCTTGGAGGTGATTTTCAGGCAGACAATTACAAGACTGTTTCACACTTGGCTTGACACTCTCAGGCTCTTGGTCCACTGGGTCAGTTGGAGGCCATGGACCTGGGCACACGTTCCGCAGCACAGAGGACAAGGATGGACACCCTATCCAGAAGTGTATGCCCAATTCTGTGAATTCTCTCAGTGCTAGCGAATTGGGGAAAACTGCAGTTGCTTTTTGGTTCCCTGAGGCTTACTTACTCCCTTCCTTCTACACCCCTGAATCCTCCTTCATGGAGGTTATAGAGAAAAGTTAGAACAGCTAAAAATATCTTGGCAGATTTTGGAGGTTTTGTGATTGATCATTAAGGAGTTTTGAAACTCCTCCTTACAGCCCTGGTCACTCATTTCTCCCATGCCTTTCCCTTGAATCAAGAGGTTATGTTGGCCCTTCTCATAGGAGAAGAGAGTTTCATCCTTTACCCCTCACCTTTGATTTCACCCTCCCCCACCTGGGAAAGGAAGGAGGGGGAGGGGCAGCAGCTACAGCCTGGGTCCCACTGGCAATAGCCTTGGGTCCTGGGGCAACCTTTGCCTGGAAGCATCACCCAGGCTCACATCCTGCTCAAGAACTTGGCCTCCGAATTTGGGCAAGCATGCTCTTTTTAAAGTTGTAGTTTTAAGTGTTAATGATGAGATGTTGATTCTCTGTGTAAAGTAATTTGGAAATGCATGTAACAAAACTGAAGTCACCTGATTGGTAATGGGTTTGTTTCAAGTTTCAAATTGGTGAACTTTTTGCATCAGTTATGTCAAGCAACTTTTCATACCACTATTGCTAAAATAATTTGGCTATTGTTGGTTATTGTTTTAATGTGTGAACTTGCCAAAAAGCTTGTTTGGGTTATGGCTTGCTGAGAATTTGTAAGTATATAGAAATCTGTAATGATTGACTTTTTACAGGAGGACAAATTGAAGTTTGAGATATAAATCCTGGAAAAAGTTTTTCCTAAGCTGTGATTAGAAAAAACTTGCTGTTTGAGGCTTTTTATATCAGGACAAATTTAAATTTGAGATGTAAATCCTGGAAAAGTTTTCTTAAACTGTGATTAGTGAAACTTGCTGTTTGAGGTAAAAGCTCCTAGGATTTTATTTTGAGTTGTCTGATAGATCATGATCCAATGATAATCAATAATCCACCATCTGAAAAATGCCACAAGTTACTAGGAGAATATGATACTGGTGGGAAGTCAGCCCTGGGAAAAGCTGAGAAGACAATTATAGCGTCAGTTTAAGATGGGATCCTCCTGGCTCAGTTTCTCCATTATGTTCCTTTGAAAAGGAATGTTACCCACCTGGCTATTCCTGAGTCTGGCTATGAGGTGGATTTGACACTTCATGGTTGGAAAATTGAATTATCTTAATCCAAACATAGTTAAGGATGTTTTATCCTGTCACATCTGGACCCTGCAGTCTTTTCTGTCAGATTTGTGTCTTCTAGACTACAGACCATTCACCTACAGTTGGTAGCAAAAAGCAGGTACCAGCCAATAACTCCCCATGGTTCCCTGGATGCAGCCTATGCTCAATTCCAGTCAACCTCCTCTTTGGGAACCCCTCAAGGCAGGGATGGCTCTACAGCCCCTTGCCAGCAGGAAGCAGTTTCAGAAGCCAAGACCTTCACCTTTTACACCAAAAGAATTTGGTTCCCATTTGTTTGAGGGATGGAATGATGGGGATGGGATCTGGACCCCAGAAAGGAAAAACCCTGAACCTCACATGGCCAAATCTCTGGCATTCACCTGAAGCTATAGTCCCATCAACTGGCCTTTCATTGTGGCTACATCCAATCTCCCCTCCATTGTCTTACCTCCCTATGGCCCCTGGCCATTTCCTGCCCTTAATCCTAGCGAGGCTCTGTTCTTCCTTGTTTACGTGGTCCAGGTCCCAGGAGTTCTGTTCACCACAACTTACTGTCCACTCCCATTCAGAGCTTCCTTAGACCCCTCTTCCAGTGACCCCAAACTACTTGGCCACTCCTAGATCCCTCCCACAGTCTTTCTGAATATAAGGTCCATCTCATCTCCATCAAGGTGCTTATATTCTTAAAATCTAGCCACTTCCCAGATTCTTATAATCTGACCAATAGCTCACTAATGTTCAGACTCCTTAAGAGTCTGCCCAATATGACAGATAAATGTTCTGATAAACCTTGTCTTTGGTTAAAAAAAATAATACAGCCTGGATATAATAGAACTTTAGAGGGAAAGGCAATAGCATTAGTGAGAATGGGGGGGAAACCTGCAGAAGATGGCAGTTGCTCTGACAATTGAGGAAAAGAATTCTAAGAGGTAGCATAGAACATTTCAGACATAGAGGAGACTAAATACAAAGACTCAGAGATGGTAGATGAAAAATCATGTGTAGGAACTGCAAGTAGGACAGTTTAATTGAATGATAGGATAAATGGAACAGAGTAATAAATAAGAAGACTGGAAATAGAGGAAAGGACTCAATTTTGTAGTTTTAAGTGCCAGACAGATTAATATTTGATCCTAAAGGAAATAAGTAGCCATTGGAACTTATTGAGTGGTGGTATAAAATGTCCAGAACTAAATCTTAGAGTAGATTGGAAGGGGAAGATACTTGAGTAGGGGAGATCAATTAAGAGGGTATTGAAGGGAGAGTTGCTGCAGACCTAACATATGATGATGACTATGTGAATATAGAGAAGGGAGCACATGAGAGAAGTTGTGGAGGAAGGAATGGTAAGATTTGGTGGCTGATTAGATATATGGGGTGAGTAAAAGTAAAGATTCAGGGATGACAGCAAAGTTATGCATCTGGATGTTTGGAAGTCATTAACAGTAAGAGTTATTTCAGAATGAGGAAGTTTTGGGAAAAAATATAAGTTCAATTACACTGAGATATAATTATTTGCACAACTTCAGAAAAACCTGGGAAGACACATGAATTAATGGAGAATGAAGTGAGTAGATCCAGAAGAACAATTTGTACTATAATTAAAATGCTGTAAAAAATAAGCAACTCTAAAAATTTAATAACTCTGATCAATGAAATGATCAATAAGGATTTCACAGTACTAATGACGAAAAATGCACCTGACTCAGAAGGGATGGTCTAGAATGAAACACACATTACTAGACATGGCCAATATGGCTTTGTACTTACTTAATTTTTCCCCTACTGCCCACTCTTACTTCTAGCATGGAAAATGAGAAAAATGGGAGATGGAAAAAAGTACTTGTTAATTGAAAAAATATTATTTATGTTAGTAAGTGCTGTTTTGGACACATTGCATTAAAGATGCCTGTAGACATAAATTGTGAAGTGTCCAATAGGCAGTTGATAATGCAAGACAATAATTCAGAAGGGGGCTAAAGGATATTTGTATAAATCTTTAAGATCTATGAAAAGAGATAACTGAATCCATAGAAGCTGATATGATCACTATGGCAGTGAGTAAAAAAGGAAAAAAACAGAGAGGAGGGCACAGGACATATCCTTGGTACCCACACATAGTCAATGGTTATGCCACAGCAAACAAGACTAAAAAGGGTGGTCAGATAGTTGAAGAAACAAGGGATAACAGTTTCAAAATAAAAAGCTCGGAAGGAGAGCATTCAGGTGGATAAATGATCAATAGCATCAAATGTTTCATAGAGGTATAGAAGGATAATTGATAAAAGGCCATTAGATGTGGCAATTGAGAGAGCCTTGGTAATGTTGGAGAGGAAAATATCAGTTTATAATGACATCTGAAACTAGATTAAGAAAACATAGAAGTGTGTGAGAAGTCAAGGTACCCAACTTAGACAACTTTTTTTTTTCAAGAAGCTTATTTAGAAGGGGAGGAGAAATCAAGGAATATAGTAGTGTAGATGGTCAAATCTATTGTATTGGTAGGCAGGAGGGAAGGAAGAAACAGTAGTTAGTGAGAAAGTGATAATTAATGTCTGTATTTATAGCTACTTGAGCAAGGAAGTTAATTATACAATAATGAAACTATATTTGACTGAACTTGCAAATATATTCATCACTTCCAACTTATAAAGGTAAAAACTAATGTAATTTTTTATGAGTTATCTTTAGCAGTTGGTGACATTATTTGCTGAAAATTAGCAAAAAAATATTGAACTCTATCCTTGTAAATGTTCTTTAAAGAGTATAAACTCAGGTTATATATAATCATAAGTGTATCAATTAAATAAGGAAATAGTCTTCATATTATAATTGTATGATGAGTATGGTAAATACATAGAAATCTCTCTCTGTGTAATTATACATGTGTGTGCCCACATATGCATAAATTAAAAAATGCACATAAAGGTGATCATTTTAAGAGAATATTCTCTGCAATTTAATAAGGTAAAAAGCATCTGTATCTTTATCACTACACATTATAGTATCATGGGATCACTGAAAAATATGAGGAATCTCATAAGGCATTTAGTCCAACTTCTCATTTTACAAATGAAAAAACTGAGTAAAAAGAAGATGAAATGAATTTCAGAAGGTCACAAAGGTGATTAGAATCAAAGTTGTGATCAGTTATATTTTTGGCCTTAAGTTACAAAATCAACTTTATGTGAGAGTGGAAAAATATCTGCGTTACTTTTCAGTAATTTTATTTTTTTGCAAATTTTTTGCAAATTTACTTTATTTTTTTAAGAAATTTCTTCAAGGAATAGCTGGATTTGTCTAACTCAAATACTCTAGAAGGCCTATTTTGTATTTTTAAAGGAACTCCATGGCAGGAAAGAGTGAAATATAAGTAAAATTTAAATCCTTTAACCTTCCTTCCCTTCATTCCAAGAAACAAGAAGTCATCTAATGTACTTTTCAAATAAAAGAATGCCTTGGTCTCAGCAAGGCTAAACACACAGTTCATTACAAAAGTTAAATGTTCAAAAAAGAGTTGAAAAGGAAAGTTTAAACAAAGCTCACAAAAAACCTGCTAAACTTCAAAGCCTTCCAAAGCTATGGCTGTTCACTGATACTTGGGAAGGGATCTTTGTGCAGTAGCTTTGTGAAGATATCATGATTCACTTCATCATTTCAGGTAGTTCCAACTATGAACTATGTAGGCCTAGAAGGGAAAAATGCAGAAAGTGCCAGCTGATTCTTCTTTCTTTTCACAGTGAATTTCTGAAATGATTTAGTGCAGTCCCATAGATTTTCTTCTACTTCTATTCACTGTTAAAACATCAAATCAAATTACGACACCATTACTAATTTGATCCAAGAAGCCTTTCTCACTATTGAGGGAACAGAATTGCTCAGAGTTATTTTTTTCTATTTCTAACTTTCCAGCTTTTATGGTCTTTGGAAATCAAAACATACTTTCTCTCAAAGAACTCACAGAGTAGCTCATCTTCTCCATATATTTCCATAGTTTTCTCAACTATTAAAACTATTTTTAAGACATTTACTTACTTACTTAATTATTAATTTATTTATTTAGATATTTACCTAATTTATTTAAGATATCTAGTAGATATCTTAAACTCGGTATGCCCAAAACAGAATTTATTATTTCACCACTAAAACTCTCTTCCTCATCCCCCTTATGTTCACTATTGCTCTAGAGGACTACTCCATCCTTCCAGTCCCTCTGGCTTGCAACCTTGGAATTGAAGCTTGCCAATTTCACCATCTCTGACTTCATCTGACACAGCTGACACTCTAGTGCAGGCCCTCATCTCTTCTTGCTTTGGTTATTGTAATAGCCTCCTGATGGGTCTGTGTGTCTCAGTCTCTCCCCATTTCAACCCATCCTCTATTCAGCTGTTGTTGTTTAATCACGTCTGACTCTTAGTGACCCCATAAAAATAGCACATCAAGCCTTTCTATACTCCACTATCTCTTGAAATCTGCTCAAATTCATGTTCTTTGTTTCTGTGACACTATCTATCCATCTAATCCTCTGCCTTCTCTATTTCATTTTGCCTTCAATCTTTCCCAGCATTGGGGTCTTTTCCAATGAGTCCCATCTTCTCATTATGTGGCCAAAGTAATTAAGCTTCAGTTTTAATATTTGACCTTCCAGTGAATATCCTGAATTAACGTATTTAAGTTTTGATAGATTTGATCTCCATGCTGCCCAAAAGACTCTCAAAAGTCTTCTCTAGCACTGCAATTCAAAGTATTGATTTTGTAGTGCTAAGCTTTCCTTATAGTCCTATTTTCACAGCCATACATTGCTCTTGGAAAAACCATAGATTTGACTATACAGACCTTTGTAGGCAAGGTGACATCTCTGATTCTTAGTATGCTGTCCAGATTTGCCATGGCTTTCCTTTCAAGGAGCAAGCATCTTTTAACATCATGGTTTTGAGCCCAAGAATATAAAATTTAACACTGCTTCCATTTCTTCTCCCTCAGTTGGCCAAGAAGTGATGGGAGCCACTTCCCAAGATCTTAGGTATTTTGTTTTGTTTTGTTTTATGTTAAGCTTCAAATCAGCTATTGCATTTTTCATTCAGCTACTAAAGTGATTTTCCTAAAAAACGGATCTAATCATGTCATACACACATCCAATTCAATAAACTCCAGTGGCTTCCTATTGTCTCTAGGAGAATATACAAATGCTCTAGCATTCAAAGCCCATCATAACCTAAGTCCCTCCTATCTTTTCAGTCTTCTTACACATCTTATTCCACCTACATGTATTCTTCAATACAGTGACATTGACTTTCTGGCTATTCCATGAACAAAACGCTGCATCTATTGGCTCCCAGTATTGTTTCTGACTGTCCAATATGCCTGCAATATTCTTCCTTCTCTGTTCTTTCTACTGCCTTCCTTGTCCTCCTCCAAGTCCCAACTCAAATGCTACCTTCTACAGGAAGCCTTCTCTAACCTTTCTTAATTTCAGTGCTTTAGCTCTTTTAACTATTTCGTACTTGTCATCTTTATATCTTGCTTTGTATATATTTGTTTGCATATAGTCTCCCCCATTAGATTTCAATCTCATTGAGGACAAGTACTGTCTTTTACCTTTTTTTTGTATCTCCAGTGCTCAGCAAAGTGATTAGCACATAGTAGGTGTTTAATAAATATTTATTGTTTATCCAGAAAATTTTCAATAAATAAAAGGAAAAGATATTGTTTTTGCCTACTTCTGTTCTTTTATGGTTGTTTATATGAGTTTTATATGAAAATCAATCCATTTGTAAATTGTCTGAGAGGAGCTGCCTAAGTGCATTAAAAAAATAGAATTCATAGGAAAATTGATAGGAAATTGGGCTGGAAGAATCTTATCTATAGTCTACTGAAACCTTCACAGCTTTGCAACTGAAGATCTTGAGCTGCAGGTGAATGATTTAATTTGCTCAAGCTTCACAGCCCTTACTTAAACACAGTGCCTGACATAGAGCATACATTCTATAAATGCTTGTTGATTTGACTTACACACCTGTGACTAAAAGTAACAGAGCCAGGTTTCAAATATGTATTATCTCATTCAAAATGCAATGCTCTAACCACTAGATCATGTAGTTCTT
>NW_020953437.1:0-1475 GCF_900497805.2 Vombatus ursinus | reverse complement strand
TCTTTCTTTCTTTCTTTCTTTCTTTCTTTCTTTCTTTCTTTCTTTCTCTCTTTCTATGAAAAGCCTCCAGGAAATAGAGAGTTTAGGAAAAACACTAGAGCCAGCAGAAGAGGAAAAAAAGAGAGCAAGCATAGAGAATATAAGAAAATAGATTGGCAAGGCTCTAGGAAATTGCTATGTGCAGAGAACTTTCCAAATTATCAGTCCTTGTCTTTGGAGAAAATGTCTGCAGCAGCTGACTTATCACTGACAGTGGTTCAAGACTTTGTGGGTATTTATGACATTTATGAAGAATTACAGTCATGTAGAATCAAAAGGGAAGTCATCAAAACATACTCCACTGTATTCCTTTTGGGAAAAGGCAGACAAGATCGTTATGAATGTAATCTGGCTCCTACTCGAACCAGGTTGGGAAGGGCGGCCCTGTGCTTCACGCAACATGTGAAACACGTGAAACTCTAGAATGGTGTAGACAATATGGAGCAGTATGAGCAGCAGAGTTAGTCCCAGATATCTTTTGATCGAGGCATGCATGGTTGTAGGCTTCCAGGCTTCCTTCAGAACTGACTCAAGGAGGGAGAGAGCACAACTTTGGAAGTTGCAAATGTGGAGCAGAAGCTGACTCTTGAACATGTCTTTGATATCCAGCTCACCTCCTTAGAGATATAAAAGAGAAATCTTCCCTTTGTATAAGATTGGAGTGTCTGTCTACCTGTCTGTCTGTCTCTCTTTCTCCTCTTTTTGTTTCTTTCTCTCTTTTCTTCTCCATATTTTTCCTTTTGTCTCTCTTTCTCTGTCTCTTTACCTTTCTGCCTCTGTCTTTCTATTTCTCTTTCCGTCTCTGTATGTCTCTCTGTGTGTCTCTCTTTGTCTCTGTCTCTGTGTGTGTGTGTGTGTGTGTGTGTCTTTCTCTTTCTATCTCTCTCTCTTTGTGGCTCTCCCTCCCTCTCCCTCTCTCTCTCTCTTTCTACTTTAGTTTCCCCCCATTCTGACTCTGAGTTCAGATTTATGTTTTCTTGAATATGGAGAACACCATTTATGCAGATCCATTATACATCTGTAGCTTACAGTCTTCAAGAATTGCCTGGAACACTGAGATTAAATGACATGCCCCTGGACGAACAGCAATATGTTTCTGAGAAAAGATTTGAAGGACTACTTGCTTGAAGCTTTGTCCTTATCATAAAGATCCTGTTGTTTTTTTTCCTGTTTCTGTATTCTTTCATTTTCTTAAATAGTCCTGAAGCCCTCACATACTTGGCAGAGAGCTGGCCTCCCAGTCTGAAAGACCTAGGTTCAAGTGCTACCTCTGACACATACTTTGTGACCTTTGTTCAGCTCCTTAGGGCCCAAACAATTCTCTAGGAGTATTCACTGGAGAGTAAGTGCTATCTGCATTAGTGTTTCCTCGCCAAGAATTCTTTCCTACCCCCTTACCAATAGAATAACATGTATGGTAAAAACAAACAAAGGAA